>NW_010205192.1:6411-16878 GCF_000695765.1 Mesitornis unicolor | reverse complement strand
ACTCTTTCCACACTCTTACCACCAGCAGTCTTTGTTTTCCTTGTTGCTTAAAATTATGAATCTGGAGAGCAAGGATCATCATCTATTGTAGTTTTATATGATACATCCCTTGCCCTAGGAACTGCTATGGTAGAAATAGTAATAATACTCATGCTTAAGCAATACACTTTGACATTGCTACACTCTAGATTTTTACCTTTCATTTTCTGCCTTTAACTCCTTTCAGTGATTGCATCACATTGTATTTCATGGTGTAGCTTTAAATGGCTTATTTATAAATTTCAGGTGAATTATTTAATTGTAGTTATCTTTTGATCCGCTAGCTAGATCACTGCACTAGGGAATCAGCTGGCCTGTGTTCTGCTCCTGGTTCTTCTGCTGACTGATTTGCTATGTGACCTTAAGCAACTTACCTTGTGTCACTGCTCTTTCCTTGTCTTTGTTTTGTCCCATCCAATTGAATAATGGGAACAGCTACTACTATATTTCTGAAGATGCTTAAAAGAATAGCATCTTTATTTTACTTAGCAACTTTAGTTGCAGCTGCTGTCCTGCTAGGTAATAAAGTTGATTTTCTATTTGTAACAATAGCACATTAGGCTGATTTTGCTCACTCTGACCTTTCATCTTTTACATGAATAAGCTTAGGGAATACATATTGTGAGGTACAGAGTAGTCAAGAGCTATTCACAGAATAATCTAAACTGTGTATAAAGGCCTATTACTTCCTACTCTTTACATTTTTAATAGCCCAAACTTATTTGACTCTCACCTTGCTAAATACTCCCTGATGTTTTACTCTTTTTGGAAACGACTTACTTTCCTTTTTCCTTCTCCATAGACCAATTAGCCCTCTTCTGGACCAGAACACTCCCGATTTTACCACTTTCTGCTCCGTAGGCGAATGGTTACAAGCTATTAAGATGGAAAGATATAAGGATAATTTCACAGCAGCAGGCTACAACTCTCTTGAATCAGTTGCCAGGATGACTATTGAGTAAGTTAGTACTGGGCATGTTTAACTTGCATTTAGGGAATTTCTAGGTAAAATAATAAACAATGTTCAATTCCAAAACTTTACCCTGAGTGCAAACATGGTACTTGGGGTTAAGGCAGATGGTTTAGCAACTGATGAAGTTGTACTAGAGCATCCCATGAAAAGTCGAATACCCTGCTACCTATGTGTGGCATGACTTTTTCCCTGCTTTTGAGACTAGTCAAAATAACGCCAAGGGGCTAGAATTTGAGGGAGAATGTGGCCCATTTCAAAGTGTGTATGTATAGGAAAGTAACCACTTTGCCTCCACTACCTGATTGGTAACTTTTTTCCAGAGGTGTACTAGGGAAGATATGGAATTTTCTTCTAATTGGCTGAGGGCTGTCTGTGCCATGCAAGAAATGACTTTGCATCGGGATAAAAGTCTATAGAAGCAAAGCAATTTTCTGAAGGCAAGCATGGCCTGTGTTGGTACTGTAAACTTTAACAGGTCTTGGCAACCTGCAAAAAATGTTCTTGTCCTGATGGTTGCCAAACACATGTAATTCCTCTTACAGAGTGCATTGTTTTTTCTAAATAAGTATCTAAATAATATTCTTAAGTTTGCAACCTGATTTTTAGGGCTCTTAGCCTATAGCTTGGGAACTGTCATCAGAGCCCAGAAGCTTCTGCTAAGTCAGTAGCACTAGTAGCAGTGAAAATGAAACAGCTGCTTCTCTTTTATTTGCATGATGGGTATGGGCCAATAGGCAAAGGGTTTCTCTAGACGCCTCTTTAGGAAGCAGAATGTGATCTCCAAAATCTTGTATTTATCCATAACTTTGTCCTGAAAACCGTCAGAAGTATTTTACAAGAGAAATGTGTCCTTCTTCGGGTGTCCTTAAAAGCCACAGTAAAAGATTATCATAGTGCAAAACATTCTGGCCTCATTCTCAGATGTGGAGACACCATGCAGTGTAATTACATGATAATTGCCATGTATTTGCACTCCTTGCTGAGAATTTGAGCAACGCCTATACGAACTTCACAGTACTGAGCTGAGGTTCCAGTGCAGCTTCAAGGTTAGAAATCTGTAGCCCAGGCACCTACGTAGCTTTGACTCACAGTTTAATACCATACAATAGCAGTCTAAGTTGAAAAATTAACAATGTACGCATTTATCTTCCCCAGGGATGTGATGAGTTTAGGGATCACGTTGGTTGGTCATCAAAAGAAAATCATGAGCAGCATTCAGACTATGAGAGCACAAATGCTACATTTACACGGCACTGGCATCCAAGTGTGATAGACATTTCTCCCTTATGAGGGAGGTGACAGACTGAGAGAACAGCACTGGCCTTCAGTATATATGAAGTGCTGCTAGAAGACACTTGATTTCCTGGGTCCTTCCTGCAGTGAATAGAAGAGCTACAAGAAGCACCTACAGACTTGAACTCCTAAGTGCCACCAGAATTTATGAAAAGGGAATTAGGATCCACCAGTGGTGGCAAGGAAAACAGCAGTGACAATAAACAAAGTACTACCTGAATAAACATACAAACACCTTGAGCTCTCTAACCTCCTTTTTATCTAATAGACTTTTTAAATGTACATAAAAAAATTAAAAAAGAATATATTTGTCAGATAAAATCATATTATTGTTGAATTCAACAAAATATTTTCCTTAAATCTGTGATTTCTGAATCTTTTTTTAATCATTTGTGTTTATTCTTCATAAAGACTTTCTTTCAGTATGATGTTTATATCTTTGGACCTTTTTAGTGCTAATTCTATGACACATTACTACACTGGGTACCTCTGAAGGATTATTTGAGTTCCTAGAGATTTAAGAAGCATGACCAAGCAATGTATATCTGTCTGAACTTTGGTATCCTTTTATGCCATTTACTTTTGTTAAATCAGCACTGTATTGACATGGCTAGCTAATTGGCAGGGAGTCAGGAAAATGCAAGTTGCCAAGAGCTCTGATATTTTTTAAAGAATTTTTTAAGGTTACACATATACTATCTTTTAAAAGAAAATAGAAGAGAAAAAAATTAAAAAAAAAAAAGAAAAGGAGAATGAAAAGCAATAATGACCCCTAAGTAGTTCTAGGCACTTTTAGCAAATTGTTTGCAAGTTGATTTTAATGGATTACGGTTAAAGGGAGATATATTCTAAGATGTAGATCTGCAACTGTAAACCTTCTGAGACACAGCGTTGAATGGACAAATGATTGTAGGAATGTCTCAGAACACGGGTGCAGTTCTCCAGTGTTACCTAAACCATTTAATCTGAGCACATCATTTTTTTTCAGTACTCTGCATTAGCAAATCTGAGAGAAACAGCTGGCATATATTTTGTATGAGTTTAAGCTGTGTGCAGTCCAGCTGTCAGAATAAGGACACAGATTTTATGTGAGAACCATAGAGCATGAGGCATGGGGCAGTTCAGAATTTTCAAGTTTTTTACAAGCTTTTGCTGCTCTGCTGCTCTGTGTGGGTGCTCACACAGACACAACAGTCATTCATCAGGAACACAGATGCAGGAGTAGTTGCTCAATAGAATATCTTTTTACACCATTTACTTATATATTAATATACTTTTGTTTGATTAAAATATTTACCTGCCATAAGCAATAATGAACTGTGTCTTTACAGATGTTGCAGGAATGTATATGAACCAGAGAGAAAGGCTTTAAAAAAAATCTGAAAATTGTGAACTACCCCAGCAATGAAATGCTGTACTTCCAAAGAGAATTGGGCTGCTTCTATGGATTTTGATAGAGAAAGATCCCAGGGATCAGTCATAAATTGGTCTTGTTTGATAATGTGGGCATCCACACAAAAAAAATAAAAACAAAAGAAAAACCCTGTAAATGTTCCTTTGTAAAACTTGTAAATTTTATTTATACTGTCTTGTTTTGTACACACATTTATGTGTAGTGAGCTCTGAATACATTGAAAATGCACTATATTTTTCTATTTTACTTGCAGAGCATCACAAACAAACATGTATATTCAGTGCTACATAATGTGTTTTCCCACATTTAGGACCAAAGATAGTTATCAAAAACTTAAATGCATCATTTTCCCCCTCCTTTTTTCTTCCCCTTTCTAGATCACTGTACAGTGTTATATTTGTCATTTTATTTATTTGTTTCTTTAGAAAAATCAGTTTGGTTATACTACTTTTTTTGTCCCCTCTGCCTTTGTTGAAGAAAATCTGTAAAAACTTTTAACTAGCATAATCCCGTTACATAAACACTTCCATTTGTAATCTTTGTAATAGACTGTAAATATATTTTTGGAACTATAATGCAATGTGCATAAGGGTTATTTTTCAGTGTCCATATATGATTGTTTATACAATTCACAGCACTTTACAGTCATGCTGAGAAGCCTAATTTATTGCCTGGATTTGGGCAGAGTAAGAAAAAAAGGTGAATATTCTTATTTCGTATTAGATTGTCATTCAGTAGAAATGGAGTTATTTTCATGTATGCAGCTCAAGATGGTTTTTTAACTATTAAAATTAATTTTCCAGAAGTGCTGTAGAAGTAAGATGCAGAGTAGACTGCATGCCCAAAATTGAAATTAGTGCAGTCAAGCACTCGGTCAAGGCACTTCGAGTAGCCATCGGAACACTCTTAATTAATAAACATCCCTTTTGTGTTATAACAAATGCTAAGTGCCTCACTGCTGGGGTGAGCATCTGTGGGCAACTGCACAGAGTGCTTGTCAGTTTTGCTGCTGCTTTAGGCACCCAGCCATGAATTTAGGAGTCTAAGTTCAGACACCTTCTTCCTTATAAATCTCGTCTGTTTTTTCTAAGGGCTTGGTGATTAAAGGTGTGATGCAGCAGTGCTGGTATTTCTGAGAACCCACAAGCCCTCAATGCAAGAGAGTTGAGACCAGGCTTCACCTTTAGAACTTGTTCAGTATTCTGAAGCACAGAGGGTTCGAAGCATGTGTGCTGACCTGGGCTCACACATGTAAAAGTGAGGGCCCTAATGGTATTTCTTCCTTATTTTACCTGTTTGATTTAAGCCATCTTCTCTGAATAGTAAATGTATTTTAGCATTCATCTATATACCTTGACTGCCTTAATATTGCCACAGATTTTTACACATTTGTAAGTGGTAGAGTAGACCCAGAAAGCACAATCGTTATCAATACTCCTATCATATCTGTCTGTTCAGAACATTACTGCAATTTAGAGCACATGCATGTAAATGGATTTGTAACTGGTAGAGCAGCAACATATTGATGTTGGTTGCAGTTCCCCAGGTTCCAGGAAAAGAAAATAAAGTGACAGAGAAAGCTGATGGTCATGGGAGGAACTGAAGGAAAAGTTGGGTCAGAGGGAGAAATAAAGCCAAAATTACAAAAAAAAAATATATCTCAGTTCTATCTTAATTTCATTGAATTTGAAAATTGTGCATCACTAAAGATGGATTATCAATCTGTTAGTGAGGTTGATCTTTCTTGACTTTTATCTATCTACAAGCATCTAAAGGAGTGATGCCTAAGACAAGCAGGATGAATCTCCCTCTGGGAATGCTAATCTCCATTACCTGTAGAGGGAACCCAGATGATTAGCTTAAATTAGGCATCTAATACCTAGATAGTTAAATTAGATTACATGATTCCTATCCTAGATGTCCTTGGCTGCTACAGTTTCCCCTGCAATCTGGGTGTCATAGGAAGGCAACTCCTCCACTACTAGTATGTCCCAGAATGTATTTAAACTGGGCTTTATTGCAGAGAGAGGTGATTTTTTTTTTTTAATTAAGAGATTTATAACAGATCATCTAAATGCTTTTGGTATATGGGTATTAATTCTGGAAAAAAATTGTGATTGTTCTGAGGAAGACCTGCCTGGTAAATTACAGTTATTTAATATTTTAAATAATCAGAAATATTTGCTGACATACTGCTTCAGTCCAGAGGTTATGTGATCAGATTGATAGTTGCTGTTTGCAAAACCATGTTTATTTAAAGCCTTGTCATGTAGAAATCTCCAGGAGGCGAAGATGCTTAAATGTATCTCAAATTGAATGTTGCCCTTAATATCTCAATAATTGAGCTCTGTCTGTATTATTTTCCATTTAAAATGAGGGGTTTATATTTGTTTAAACTGGAGTTATCTGGCATCCACTGAGGAAGTTTGAAAAAATGGTTTTAAATTAAATTTGCTTTTCTCCACTAATAGTAGTATATGGTAAATAGTTTCCACTGTTTTGAATGTTACAAAAACTATTGCTTTAATGTGGGGATGACGGGGTTTATTTTTGGTTTGTTGTTGGTATTTTTTCACATTTATTGGTTAGTAATTGAAATAAAAAAAATAATAATTTGTTCTTAACTTTCTAAATAATTCATATGTAGCAATTTTGAAAATTA
The DNA here is from genome assembly GCF_000695765.1 of Mesitornis unicolor. NCBI lineage: Eukaryota > Metazoa > Chordata > Aves > Mesitornithiformes > Mesitornithidae > Mesitornis > Mesitornis unicolor. The sequence continues at coordinate 10,497 of NW_010205192.1, read as the reverse complement.
TTTAAATTCCATGACTTTTGGGTTACTACTGAGATGGTGTTCATGTCACTACAGCCACAATACCAAGCAATGCCAAGACACCCTGACATAAGGGTGGGTTCCGCTGGCTTTCTGTTGCCCAGTAATGGCATGAAGCAGTCCGCTGGCTGTGTGCAAGGAGTGAAGGCCAAATGAGCCAAAGGAGGGTCATTTCATCTTTTAAAAATATATATGTGATATGTTAGAACTAACATATCCTTAATGCATTACTTCCCTGCATGCAGTTAGAAACTGATATGCTTAATGATATGCATTTGGTATTTTTGTTGGTTTTGTTTGTTTGTTTTATTTTAAACAAGTGACATTTGGGATACTTGTGAAAGAGAACACTTCCCAGACAGGATGACAAGCGCAGTTGAAGAAAAATACATTAGAAATTCTTGCCTAACAGTAATTCTGGCAGCATGTGCTGGAAGGGTATTCAGGCAATTGGTGTTATGATTTGCTGAGCAACTAACAGCAAGGTTTCTGCATGTGCAGGACCTGTTCAGGATTGTACTTCTGATGGATTAACTGATATGTAGACACAGGCAAATTTTTTCCCCCCACTGACTTGGAATGGACTTGAAGATGGTAGATTTGGAATTCGCAAGACTACTCAAAAGTCTTAGCTCAAACTGATTCCTAATAATACAAGAAATTCTGGGCAGCAGCCTATATTTTCTCTCCTATTCCCTTAAGGGTTGTCAAACATAGCCAACAGTTACTCTTAAACAGAGATCTTTATTGTTTGCATAGTGAAGCCTTCTATTTACTTGGGAATAGGCAGTTCTGTAATTAAATTTCCTGCAAAAAGGATTGAGAGGTGATGGCAGAAGGGGAAGGCAATACAAAAGTTTGGGAAAAAACCCCACGAAAACAAAGAAGAAAAACCCAATCCAACAAGTGACTTGTGAAACCCGAAGTATGACTGAGCTCACCATTTTTGTAATGCATTCCGTATAGGAACTTGAAAAATATGAGATTAAACCATAGGCATAAAGCCTGCAATATCCTGACAAAAGAGTAGTGGCAGAATACAAACTACATTTGCAGCAGTTTTTCTTCTCTGGATTTGGTTTTGTGAGATTTTTAAGTTATGATAATTAACACATGCATTTAAAGTAAAATCTTTTGGGATAGGCTAAGGAACGAAATTAGTGTCTATAATATCCATTAATTTCTCAGTGCACTTTCTGGGTGGGTAAGGGTTAGGCAGTTTGAAAGTGAAAGGACTCATGTGGGGTTTATATGCTGTACTGTAGGCTATGTCCAGCAAGATTGTGAAAGGTTAAAAGTTAAAGAGGAAAACCCTCACTTTTGTATCTGGTGAAAAGTCAGAGGATGGAAAGGAATGGAAAGAGGGGTGTGAAGTCGTAAAGAATGTGTGGGTCTAAGTCATAGGGCTCCGCACGATATTACTGACAGGGCACTTAAGGAGCGTCGAGATATTTTGTTTAAGTAAAGAGACACTGTTAATAAAATATAACTAATAATGTAATGTGGAGTGGTTTCAGTACTCTGATTTTTCCTCAACCCAGATTGGAATTTGTCAAAGAGACTAAATTGAGACAGATGGGAAAGCAACTGGTAATACACAGCTCATTCAAGCAGACTTGAAAGAGACATGAAAGGAGAATTTTACATTAAAAGCCTGAAAATAAAACATGAACTCTGATGATATTTACTCTCAGAAGGTGTTAGAGTAGTTTTCTTTAAGTCTACTGTAATGATAGCAGATTTTAGCACTGATACTATACAAATTGGGTGAAATTAATGTCTAATTAGAGTGACCAAAAAAGAACCACAAGTCATAAAATAGTGGCTGTCTTGATAGACTGTGAAAAAAGATGCAGTACAGCCATGCAAAACTTGTGTAGCTAGACAAATGAATCTTGGACAAAACAAGACATAATGCCTAGTGCCAGAAGAACTAAATCAGGGACAGAAAATCTATTCATCCATGGACCAAGGCTTCTGTATTTAATTGAACCAAATAACCAACTGTAGAACTGTGCTGCTAATAATAATTAATACTAATAATGAATAACTACAACTTAGAGGTCATCTGATGAATTGTAATATGGCTAACACTGAAAAGCACACTCAGTGCTTAAGCCATAGCTCTGCCCAAAGACATATTTGTGCTACTGGTATTAGAGTTTCAGAGTTGCATGACTATTTCAGGTCATTTATAAACTGGAGACATTGTAGCCCCAAGTCCATAACTAAAGCCTTTCTCCTTTTTGCCAAAAACAAAAATAAAAATACAAATAAGAGGAATGAATGCTGAGGAGTCTGTAAGGTCTATCGAGTGCAATAGAAATTATCTTATTATTATTTCCATAGAATTACCAAGAAAACCATTCTTACATTAAGAGACAAACTTCCTGCTCCAAAGATGTCATCTCACTGAGAAGAAAAATCATCCATTAGTCTTACTAGGACATCCAAATCTGTCTTGAAAGAGGCTAGACTGAAGAATGATAGATAGAATGTATCCACGTTGATCCCTCGCATCTCATGACTGTAGAAACTTTACTCAGGCAATTTCTTGACTATCATTCAACCTGTCTCATTATGCCAACTTCCACTGGCTTCCCGAAGGGCTGCACGTCCGTTTTTAAAATGTCTACTGGAAAACATGTTTCAATTTCCTTTCCTCAGGGACCAACCAGCCTATGCCAAGAATTCATGTGTAGTTTAAGAGTAAGAAGGTGCAGGAATCTCAGATTATTTCTCTCTAGGATCTTGGTTTTAGTCATAGGCATAAATTAAATGTGTTCTCTCACTGAGGCTACACATAGTAAAATGCATGAGAAATCTGATTTGCCTGGAATAAACTTAGTAAAATCATCCAGATACTTCCTGAAGGCCGCTTAGAAATGTCAGTTTTATGTGGTGGTTAGGATTTGGTTCAAAAAGTGAAAGAGATAGGTCTATGGGAAGTCTGTGTATGCAACTTACGCACTCTGCTCTGTGAAACACTCCACTTACTAAAGTATGGAGCTTTCTGGGTAGCAAATAACCTGTCACTACAAAAAAAAAGAATAAATAATTACATATATATATATATATGTATATATATGTGTGTGTGTGTGTGTAAAAAAATTCTGTAACAGAATTGGACCAAGTCTTCACCTTTTACTGTTTGCTCTTGGCAGCCCTGATGCTTCCATGTGGGTCAGTTGAAGAGTAAGAATTTCTAGATAACAGAAGAAGAGAATGGTAGACTGAAGGGACTCCTGGGGTGGGAGAGTCTGAGAGGAGGTGCTGGCCCTCAGCCCATTTCATCCCAGGTCAATCTCCTGGCTCTTGTACTCCAGTAGCCCCTTAATTCCTCCCTTATGTTACTCTGTAGAAAATAGCAGTGTCTTCTTCCCCAGTAACTAGTGTTTGTACCCTCATGGGCTGCTGGAGAAGAGTCATAGAATCATAGAATGGTTTTGGGTTCAAAGGGACCTTAAAGATTATCTAGTCCAACCCCCCTGCCATAGGCAGGGACACCTTCCACTAGACCAAGTTGCTCAAAGCCCCATCAAACCTGGGCTTGGACGCTTCCAGGGAGGGGGCATCCACAGCTTCTCGGGGAAACCTGTTCCTGGGTATCACCGCCTTCACAGTAAAGAATTTCTTCCTAAGAGCTAATCTAAACCTACTTTCTTTCAGTTTAAAGCCATTATCACTTGTCCTACCACTACCTGCCCTTGTAAAAAGTCTCTCTCCAGCTTTCTTGTAGGCCTCCTTTAGGTAGTGGAAGGCTGCTGTAAGGTCTCCCCAGAGCCTTCTTTTCTCCAGACTGAACAACACCAACTCTTTCAGCTCATCTTCACAGGAGAGGTGCTCCAGTCCTCTGATCATCTTCATTGCCCTCCTCTGGACTCAGTCCAATAGGTTAGGTTCAAATCCAAGCCAATATGCTTACAGGAGGAAACTTGGCCCACAAGGCACTGAGAGGGATTTTTGATAAGGATTTTCCTTTAATATTACTGGCCCTTGGTACTATGGACAAGTGACTGATTGCTATTGTGGAGAGGAAGGCTGCACCTTACTGTATAGCTTCCCTAC
>NW_010205192.1:0-6390 GCF_000695765.1 Mesitornis unicolor | reverse complement strand
CAGGAAGAGGGTGTAAGGGAAATAAATTTAAAAAAAAAAAAAAGCTTTCACATGTTTCTTTGTAGTGCTCATTTCAAGAGAAATAGTTGTCTCAATACCTAATTATCTAAACCTGTACAAAAGAAAAGTTGTCTTTGATGGTTCTTAGTTGCTGGCAAGAATATCCCAGATAGACTGTGCTGTCTTTTGAAAATCTCTGTCACAAGCTGCCTCCTATCCCATGAAGCTGCTTTCTTAACATTGGGCTGCCTCCTAGATGGTTACTTTCTTGTGGTAGTTACTCGAGTATCACAGTATCAAAGTCCCTCCGCAGGTATCCCTGTTTGTTTCCTTGTGCAGAGGTTTCTCTGCCTTTTGAGAGACATTTCCCCAGCCATATGGAAAGAAACAATTTTTTGCACTGTGCTCTACTTCCATTTCTACCTAGCTGGCATTAGTCATTCATACTCACCTAGCAGCACCTATGCTGCACAGAGGGGTAAGTAGATGACAACAGTGAGTAAGGAACATTTAGTAACCCAATAAAAACAAATGCAATGTCTATCTACAACCTACAAACTATGGGTTAGGGAGATTGCTCCAAGTAATCTGCACTTTAAGTGCAGAAGTCATTAGTGTTGATCAAAACAAAACAAAAGAAAAGAAAAGAAAACAAAACAGAAAGTGTGTGTATGGGGCAGGTGGTGAATACAGAAGAGCTGAATCAGCCAAACTTACATGTGAACTGCCCAATAACACCAATGATATAAGCTAATGGAGTATATTTAAAATAATACCCAAATCTTTCTTTTGGCAGCAAAATCTAAGAGGGAGCTGAATGGCAGAAAGCAAAACACCTGGTGAGGAGTCTATTTCAAGGCAGCGGGAGGAAACAGTTACCTTCTATGATTTTATACTTCCCATGATGAAAGTCTCTTCTCTTTTATACTATTATAAACCTATTATTTATGGAATTATGAATCGAATATAGATGGATTAATGAAAATTATATGGAAACTAATGCTTTACTTGTGTTATATGCTTCTGAATTATTTGCTAAAAGAGAATGAAGATGTTATCTAGAAATGTTACCTGCTTTCAGTATAACAAAGTGTCTTAATTATGGAAAAGAAAAAAAAATCCTTATACAATAAGCCTTCAAAACAGCTAATACCATTTTTACACTTGTATTTTGAAATAGGTTTGTGTAAAGCTAAATTATTTTTTTTAAACATCAGATGCTGTCAAGTTACTTAAATTTAAAATCCTAGAGGAATGGATATTATATATTTCATAAGGATTATAAGTGGCTACGTGATATTTAAGGTTTAATTTTCACATCTAAATTAACAGTGCTTCACTTTAGATACCAGAGAAACAGAAACCATGTATCTTAGCATACAGTTATGCATATTCACATCTGTCGTTGAACCATCCCAGCATACTTATGCAAAACAGAATATTATATTTGGCAGTCCTTAGACTATAAGTTCTACTGTGTTGTTGCTATTATTTTTGTATTTAAGACCTTTTAGTGATGGAAGCCCTTGCTAGCTAAGGTCATTGAGCATTAGTAAGTAGATGAATATGGCATAATACTCAGGACAATTTGAGAACTTGTCATTGAGTTTCCTTTCCGTGGAAGTCATGGTGTGGGTGGTAACTTGTGCGTGTGCTAATTTTGTTCCATTATTGACTACAGATATGGCCTTGGCATGCATCAGAGACTGGGTAACTGAGCATGAAATCTGACCATGCAGATATCCCAGCCAAGAACTGAGGCCCTATCCTCACCTCAGGAGAGCTTGTCAATCAGTTTATCCACTTTCTTTGACTGGCCTTCAGTTTCTCCGAACATTTTATGGTTTATATCTCTTTTCAGGGAGATAGAGTATCTAATTCAGTCCTGGAATGGCATTGGACAGCAGGACAGCTAGAAATTAAGCATTATGATAATGAACCGCTAGGTCATACAGATGCAAGGAAGTTAGCAAACTTGTCTCCTATTTGTTGATGCTTCATACTTGTTAGCTTGCACCTGGTTTCTGCTCTAGTGAAACCAGCGTTTGGCAGTGAGAACCAGGTGCAGCCCAGAGTAAAGCCATGCCACAGTCCAGGATATACATACACCTGTCTCAGGGAACTCTTGATCCAGAGACCTTCATGCTGGTGCTGACCTAACAATGTCAGTAGAGACAGAGCTAATATAAATGAAACCCGAGGTTTTAAATACCTATGCATGTAAGTGCTATTTGTGACTACCATTTGACTTTAGCTTTGAATTAATTCACATGTCAATCATTTTTACTACTACAAAGACTCATTTACCTTAAAAACAGTAAAAAAGAAACTATCAGAGTCAAAAAAGTCTTCCTTTTGGAAAGAATTTCTCCTCAGAGTTCCTTTTTGCTGCATTCTTTTCTCAGGCATTCCTTGAATTACTATAGTTTCAAAGGGCAGGTGCAAAAAACCTTAACAGAAGTGAGATTTAGCTTAGTTAATACCTTCCCTTCATGTAAAATTAGTCCCTTGAACTCTACAGAAGAGACAGAGAAAACATTTTAACCCTCCATTAGATTGCTTCCTCTAGATTTCTTATCTTTTTTTTTTTTTAACTAAAACTCAGTCATTAAGACCATTAATATTGTCAGATCCTCTTCTCAGCTTATCATAAAACATCTGCTCCCATTTTGTCCAGTCTGGTGACAGAGATGTATGGCATGCTACAATGTGTTAATAATGCTCTTCTCTTGAATGAGTATCTTCCCTTTGATTCACACTGGTAAATAATCTAATCCATGTGCTGGAATGACAGATACCACTTTGGAATCAACTGTAAGAATAATGGTTGGTATGGCAGGGGGACATTCCTCTGTGGGTTTATTTTTCTTTAGTATTAGTTTTACATTGGCTTGTCTCAATGTCTGTAATAAGTTGCTTTTCTCTTAGGAATTTTCAAATAATTTAGTTAAGAGATTGCTAACCATATGTAAAATAATTTCTATTCAGTCCTGGCCTACATCCATTAGTCCTAAAGCTATATTGTTTTAGAGATTTCATATGGCTGTCACTAAATGTACAGTAAAATCTACATCTTTTTCTTTCCTTTTTGTTTTTAAAGCTCCTTGGGATTTTTTGGCAACACAAGTAACATAAAAATTGTCTCGGGGTGCCAAATGTCATGTAATGACTGAGACAAGTAATTTAAAATGTTTTGTAAGATTCTTCAGCAACACTGAGATCTTCTGATAATATCAGTTAGTCTAAAGGAGAGTCTAATTTATTAGATTACTTGCTAGAATCTAACTACTATGTGTATGCTTTTTTAATTAAGCAGAGTTTAAATTGAACACACCCATTCCACCCTTTTCCTGCTTCTCTGTTTGAAAGAGTTATCTACATCTTCTCCCGTCCTTAATTTTATACCCAAACACCCACCTGAAAAACTGCAACTCATTCATTTATTTCCTTTATTTCCAATACTGAAATTGTCTAGTATAACCCTGTGGCTCATTATGATCCAACGTGAAACACGATTACATTTCCTTCATTTTAGAGGTGTTTGCTTGGGAATCTTTGGGTTCATTGATGTTTACCTGGCTAGTCAATGAGTATTTTTGTCAAGTAGTGGTGTATACATGGCAATGACAATGATAGTGTAATTTGCCTCTATTACTTCCTGATATCAGGATTCTGCTGCACTGCCAATTTCATATCTGTTGTTATTATTTGTTTGACAGAATCAAAAACATGCCAGGTGCTTTGCAAAACAGAGAACAAGAAAAATCCCTTTCCAGAAGAGATGACAGCCTGAATAGAAATGACATAATGGCAGGATACAAAGGAAGCAGAAAGGGGAAGCAAAACAAGAGTTATAACCATAAGATCATGAGGTTGGTTTGGAGGCACAGTGAACGCTATGAGGCATTTTTTTAAAGCACATAAGGACTGTAGTTGGGATTAGAGAATGGAAATGTAGAAAAGAAGCATGGAAAGGAATGGAGAAGAAGGGAGGAACAGACTGGCAACAGGAGGAAGAGTAAACAGAGGTGTATGGGAGAGGCCAGAACACACACCTGACAAACTGAGGATTATGACTAAAGCCAAGAATGAAAGACCACATCTGAAGAGCATGATGATTTCAGGAGGATGGCGAAGCAGGACATGGCGATGCTGCTAGGGAGAGAAGAGCCAGCAAAGCTGCCCTGGAAGCCTGCCCTGGAAGCTCCTCACACTAATATAACCCTGCTTCCCCATCTTCTTTCTAGCTCCCCTTTTATACAGAAAATATGTATATAGAAGAGCAAAGGAGAAGGAGAAGCAGCTCAGTCAGACATTTCCAAAGGTCCTGCTGGGGAAGAAGTTTAATCTGGGATGATACAGATTTACTCCTACTGTTGCTGTTGCTAGTAGCAAGCAGTAGAGAGCATCCTGTTAGCCTTTCTTATACAGACAAATCAATGGGAGTCTTTGCCACTACTTACAAATAGACCTTGCTGAGAAATATTCAGCAAAATTATAATACTCCAGCCAATCCAGAACATTTTTAAATTTCCTTTCATTCTAGATCAGAAAGAAAAAGAAATTCTAACATTCACAGTGAAACAGAAACAGGGAAGAAAAATATTTGAGCAGTTTCTTTTAATACTGAAAATAATCATTTCAGTATTACAGAAAAATAAATAAGAGGGATTTTGCTCATTGGAATAAATACATTTTATAAGTTTTCATGAAAATTTCTTATTAAATTGGGAATTATTTTAGTTAAGTTGGATTGGCTTTTTTTCTTCTAGAAAATTAGTGTTGTTTTTCGTTGGAAACTGGAAAATTCGCATTTTGGTCTGTCAGGCATTTTAAACTACACTGATTTCCAATATAAGAATTCTTCAGGAGTAAGAAAGCTGCAAAGTGGCCAGTCTAATCTCTTCCTCACTTCCTTCTCCTCTGCTTCGGTGATCAGACATGTCTAATGATTTGGCTGCAAAGAGCAAGACCACTTTCTATGTCTCCCTAAGAAAAGGCATTTTTCCAACTTCTTTAAGAATTATTAACTAGATCTGCTTACAGGAAGTCACTTTTTTGCTGCAGACTATATCTCCATTTAAATCCTACTCACAGCTCTTCCATCTTGCCTGGGAAAGTTTATCAGAAAGAACACTGGAAAGGCTCAGATCTTTCTGTCTCCAGTGAAACTGTTCGTAGACATAATTATAGTTTGGCAGATGTACTGGTATGGCAGTTGAGAGACTACTGCTGCTAATGGAGTATTCTATTTCTTTTGCATATATAGACACTTTTTGCTTGGTACCTCTGACTGCAAATTATTGATGTTTAGGGTACTATTAGGTACTTGCTCATTGTATTTTTTCTCACAACTTTTAGAGGACAGCACTGGATAAATTTTTCTTCTTCGGGGTAATATGGCTTTGCATGAGCCATTCATCTTGAATGTACGCCAGAGTGATATCAATTTGGTTGTTGTGACACCCTATCAACATGATGCCCATTTTTAGTCTCTTCTAGCAGTGGAATGATTTAAGTATTGTCTAGTGGAGACAACAGCCTCATTTAAAAATATCTTGGTGACTCTGGATAGGATTCCAATAATTCATCTAGGTGAGGAGGAGACAATTGAAAGTCATAGCTGAAATATTAAAAAAAAATGTTTAGCTGGTTGGGTTTGTCCATCATTTTCTTGAAGACACTGGTAAATGGTGGCTTACTGGATTCTCAAATGGCAGCAATGGCCAAGTACACTTTATTTTATTGTCTTCAATTTGAACTTTGCTTAAGTTAATTAAACTCTTATCATTTCAGAGTACCATTGTAGCTATGCAGTTTACAGGTCCTACTCTGTCAATGTAGAAACTTCAACTACTAAAGAACATACCAGGTATAGAGAGTTAACACAGTGCTCAGTAGTGCTTGAAGAATCAGGCCAACCTCAAGAATCTCTCTCTTCCGTTACTGAAATAATACTGAATTTAAATCATTTAGCCACGGTGTCAACATACAAAAACTACCCTGCTTAAATTCCTTTTACAGTCAAATGTAGCTCTAAGTTTTATAAGGGTTCACATATCATTAAAACAATGAGATTGCAAAGCAGTATCTTAGCAACTCCCCAGAATACAGAATTTTTTTACATTTAACTTTTACATGTTTGAAAGAACCCTATTAACTCAGTTGTATACAACTTTTTGCAATAATAGATTCATCATAAAGCAATATCAAAACATAGTTAATATTTCTACTAAGTATATTTAGCCAAGCTCCAGATTTTGCATAATTTTGCCCCTGCTTCTGGCATGATAGCAGATATAGAAGATATGTGTACCTATCTTTTGGCCCTGAGAAAGGATTCCACTGTGTGGCTACCTTCCCACCTTCTGCTAAATATATATATATATA
>NW_010205191.1:10443-11262 GCF_000695765.1 Mesitornis unicolor | reverse complement strand
CGTTGTGGCTTCAAACCAAAATCCATTCTTTATTTTACCTCCAAACATTAGATTATCTCCAAACATTAGTTATGTGAAAATTGTTTCGAATAAAAAAGCTTTAGCTGGCATCCTATTAGACATCTCCTGCCATATACATGCTAATACCTCTAACCCAAGGTTCTTACCTGCCTGTGCCTATCTGTCTGACTTTAGTTCTCAAAACACAGAATTTCCACTTTCTCCAAGTTCCTTAGATCTCTGAGTATTGAGAGAAATACAACCGAACTTCCTGTAAAATCTACAGCAAAGTATCAACGGGTAAGGACTCACCATTCTTGCAGAATTATGAGGCTTCCAGTAAGGAGACAACCTCTAAGAAGTTCATCTGCTCAGAGAACTTTATACAGAGAGGGATTTTATGAGACCTGTCCTTAAGCAAACTGGACATGCATGAATAAGTCCAATGAGGTTTCTGCTAAATGACCTCATCAGGCGCACATAGTTGAGCCAATTATATACAGAAAGGTTTGGTTCTGAAACACAGTGAAGGCATAGGTGTGGCTTCTTGCACGTTGTGTAGTTCTCATGCAATGTTTATCTTGACAGGCACCCTGCAGCAGTTTTTCTATGTGAACAAAAGTAACCAGACACATAGCACTTTGTGATGTTGGAGTACTAGAGTGCGAGTTGTGGAATCAATGACAACTTGTTGATTTAGTGCTGAGTGACAGAGAATGTGCTTGTTGCTCAACTCCAAAAATACTCCAGAATTCAACCAATGTGCATGTATGTTCTCACTCTTGGCTTTTCAGACCAGCAGGAACCCCCCAGCTCTTT
>NW_010205191.1:0-10428 GCF_000695765.1 Mesitornis unicolor | reverse complement strand
TGCAAGACCCTCCCTGTTTCATAAATGCAAACTGTGTCAGGTATGGACAGAAGTTCTTGCAAACAACTTTCTTTAGAATGCAGCAGGGAGTGACCTGACTAAGCCTGGGGCAGTGCCTTTCTGTGATCTGTGAACTCAGAGGACCCTAAAATAACATGTTTTGGTGCCGAAACCACTTAAAACAGCAAACTCTATGTAGCTAGTTCATTCAAATGTTGATTACTGAGGTAACTTGTGGTGTATATTATGTTGCATTTCTTCTTCAAACTGTTTGTGTACAGGATGACAGGTGCCCTGTTTTTATGAGGAGCAGGTATCTCCAACAAATACTGCTCTCTTGAAATCTCATGTTGTCTTCCCCACCCGTTTATTATACTCACTAAAAACATTCCAAGAGTATCAGTGCTGTGCCCTCTTTCCACTTATGCTGGTGAATAGAGTATCCTGTTTCTTCCTAAAGTGTGGAAAAATCTTTGGGACTTTCTTGAAGATTTACTCCACTATTTTATGTAGTAATTCTTCAGCTAGTATTTCTGGTTAAAGCTCACTGATGATCACAGAGATAAGTGGGAGTAATGCAAGATTATCAGCCTTGTTTTTTCTGAATTTTTCAGTGCTAGACAACAGAGAAATACAGCATGATTTCAGAGCAGTAATGTTATTTAAAAATACAACAGACTAGCAAACACCTATGAAAAGCATTGATGTGTATACAACTTAAAGCTAGAAGAGATACACTAGAATGAAAGCAGTCCTGCAACCTCGTTTCTTAACCCAGCATTTCAGTACTACTCTCACATTCTTGAGAGGGTTCTGCTTTCTGCTAGAGAGAGTAAATGCAGGACTCCTTATGGAAGATAAATTCAGAAATCATAGAATCATAGAGTGGTTCAGGTTGGAAAGGACCTTAAAGATCATCTAGTCCAACCCCACTGTCATCAGCAACCCAGTCATTAAAACCAGTAGGCTTGTTATCCTGACCCTGCAGCTGATTAAGATCATAAGTCTATGGAAAAGTAAAGACTTTTGATGGAGGTGCGACTTAAGGATTTGGAAACGGGAAGGGTGGCAGATTAGAGCATCGCTGCTGTTCTTGACACCAGTGCCTCTAGCTTTGTGGAGCTTACACGGTGCAACAGTGAACTCCAATCTGGCTGCACGGGCATTGGAAGCACATCTTTGGTCCTCCAGGTGGTAACAAAGTTGTGCAGTCTTCTATCTTTAACACTACCTGCACATGCATGCACAGAATGAAAGGAGGCTTAACTTCGGTTTTATACTGTCAGTTACTCAGTTCAGTGACCTCTGGGTCTTTTTCTGGGGGGGAAAGCTCAATTAATTCTGAATACCCCCACCTACACTGTATTTCAGTTCTATTTAGAGAGCATCAGCCTGTTTCTGTTTTCTAAATTTGTTAGTCACTGATTCCATGAAGATAAAATTCAGTGGTTGGATCTTTCATCTTTTTATTTATCTACAGTTTTTCACTGTAGTATGTAAAATCCTGCTCCCTCCCATTTCTAGTTTTACACCTTTCCTATCTGTTCCTAATGAACAGCAACTAGAACAGAACAACATGTTGTGAGTCTTGACTATGGCAGGTTTGATCAGAATTGCATCCAGTCTGTTTAGTTCATAATAACAGTATGCACTGTGTAGTAGAGTAAAGAAGGCAGCCCAGGAAACCCTGCTGTAAAAACCCCACCATGTCTGTGACTACTTCTTGAAGTATTTTAAGTTACTGGAAGCATACTTGTGCTAGAACTGCTTTACTCCTCTTTGAGAAAGCAAACAAGAATCACAGCACCTGAAAGTGTAGAACATTTAACAGACTTTATGTAATTTTTTTTTCCACAAAGTGACAGCTAGAATTTTATTTTTGTTATTGCTTCAAGTATGAAATAGGCTGAAGCTCAAATGCAGGTATGGTACTACCATGGCTCTCTGATCACATGCATGACAACAGATTGACTCTAAGTGTTATGAAATCTTAAGAATCTAAGATTTGGACTTATGACAACAATGTGGTGTTTCTAAGGAGCTCTTGCATGGCCTGTCTGGTGTTTCTTGCTCGGGTGAATATAAAAATGGCAAAACCTTATTTTTTAGTGTCTTACCAAGCAACTCAAACACAAAAATATTTCAGGTTTTGAGAGGTTCTGCTGGAATTTCTGAGGAAGTTATTGAAGTTTTACTAGTGATCAACAAGCAGTTTCATCTCTGTGAAGGATGGAAAAATGAACTGGTACATCTCCATGTTTCTGTCCTACATAAATAATCCTTTTCTTTGTGATACGCAAATAATGACAAGTGTTTAAAACAGAGAGTGAATGATACATCATCCTCCTTTCCTGCAGCTAGATCATCTCATGAATGCAAAAAGACCCCCAGCAAAGAAACTACCTGCAACAATGCTGTTAAGCTCTTCCCCTGTCAGTAGAGGGGCTTTCCAGTGTATAGCATGATAGAGTCAAGATGCCTGAACTTAGCCACTAAAATCGTTTCATTTTGGCGGAAAAAGAAATCGGTTTTGTGGTGCCAACAACTCTGGCTCTAGAAAACCCAACACAATTGCATGTTGAAACTAAAAAAATGAGGGGTTTATGGGTTTTTTGTGTTTTTTGTTTGTTTGTTTTGTTTGTTTGTTTTTTTAAACAGCTGGACTGAATTTCTAGATCTCAGAGAAGCCAGACTATTCTCTGGAACCTCTATGTCAGTTCTCTCTACATTTCCCGGGCTTGGTAAACTCACCAGAATTCATTTTTTGGCTTCGACAGTGTCAGCTCTTGTTCTTACTGGGCTGTTCAGATTTTGCTTCGAGTACATGTGGTGGAGGAGGTGCCCTTGCAGTGGAAGATGGGCTTTCCCACCCATAGATAACTTCTGGAAGGATGTGCTAATCACATTGATCAAATGTGCTGTTTTTTCCCAGTTCATAACCTTAATGAGTATATTAAGCATGAGTTTCAAAGCCTGTGTTACATTTCTTGTTTCAGTCACTCATGCTATTGGCAGTGCTGCCAGCAAATCAGAAATCTTCTTGCACTGAGAAAGTCATCTTCATTTGTAAGAAAATTAGCACTTAGATTCTACAGAAACATTTGGTACTCTAGGAAGTAATAAAGCTCTTAATTATAAGTAAATACATGTCCAAATAAGGTAATAAGGTAGAATGAAATTCTATTTAATTTCCAAGTAAACGAAGTACCTGTAAACCACTTAAAATGTGAAGTCTTACTGAGGAACTACAAATACTAACAACATGAGTGTGACCATATGAGATAATAAACTAATTTTCATAAGTTTCAGAAGAAAACTGTAGCCTAATTTGTAAGACTATGGTAGAGCAAAACTTAGAATACTGAAATCATTCCAGTATTACATGGCACAGTTCCAGACTACAACAAACTGGCTGTTAATCCTGATGTGCGCAGTTGTCAGAGGTTTGAATTAAAAAATAATTCATTTGGAGACTCCAAGTCATTTCTGTTAGTGACTTTTTAAAAAAAATTTGAAGCCTGATTTTTCCCAAGAAACAGTTCTGTGAGCTATTTAGGTAGGAAGTCCTTGGATCTCCATGCTCAAAAGATTCCTTCCCCTAAGAAGCTGCAACCGTTCGTTCTGTAAGTGAGAACATTCCTTCAGGCACCAGCTGAGGCCAAGTTCTGTGTAATTTTGACATGAGGTGTCAGAAAAGGGGAAAAGTAATTCAGGACAAATTTCAGAACTGTTTCTCTACTGCAGGATACAAAAACTCTTTGGAGAAAACCTACCTTAAGAGACGTGAGAATGTACACTTCCACGTGCTGTTGTTTAGGGGAATTTTGAAGAACGACATGATTAAATCAGCGAATGAAACTCAGTTTTTAAAAAAGGAATATGCAAATATTTCTACTGGAAAAAGATGAACTGACTCTAATTCTGGCCCCTCACATTTTTTCAGCCTTGCAGGAAGCAACTGTACAGAAACAGAGTTATTGACTGATATTCAGCCTGTGGTGTGGGGAACTTCAAAAGGTGAACATTGTAATGCCAATGTTTGCAAAATGCTTGGATATTTTGTCTCCCAAAAGGAGGTAGCTTAAGTGAAGCCATAAGAAACTTTAAAACGATGTTCATAGGCAAATCACCAAAAACAAAGCCAGTGAAAACTTACCACGTTAAATCCTTCTGATTTTAACGATGGCTCGCAGTGCTTGAGATGGGTCGTCTTGAGAAGCAAGTACCTCTGCTGAATAAGTAGAGGCTAATAATTGACCTTAGGACAAGTGAGGATCCTTGCCCTCAGAATGCTCAGCTTTTTGTTTAACCTTATACTTTTTACAAGACAACAGGCTTGTCCTGATCATGGAGCAACATTAAACAGTCCACTTGTCCTGGGAGGTGTGTTTCTTTTCAAAACATGTAACAATTAACTGCAGAGTGTTGTAGGTTTTTATAGTCAATTCTGGACCTACGGGGCCATGACGAAACAATGTTTTACAGGGTATTTATTATTGCTTGGTCTCCTATATGTGGGTAGATTTAGGATATTGCCAATTGTCAAGCGGAACGTTCAGTTTTGAAGCCCATCGCTGGCTGGACTTCTCTCATCAGGGAATCTGGGGGATTTTAATACTGAAGAGACCAAAGGCATCTGCTTTTAATTAGTACCTCAATCCCTGCTGCCATGAGATGTGTCTTCAGGGGCTCTTTTAGATCTCTTTTTCACTGTGGCAAGAAACACTAATGCAGTGCAGTGTGTGCAGACTTTCAGGAGTGGCACTTGGAGGAAGACACCTGACAGTAGGTCAAAGTGGGAAATGGAGAGGAACAGCCACTTCTACTGGGTTAAGACATTGCTGAAAATAAGGAAAGTAAAAAAGAAAAAGGAGAAAAAGAATGATGGTCTTCCATTCTCACTTTTTTTAAGACAGCACAGGTGTTAGCAGCACGAGTATTGCCAAAACTCCTACAGCAGTTCAGGAGTTCCTGAGTAGGAGCCATTGTACAGCATGTCCCAAACAGTGCATGCCTTCCAAATGAGAATGGATTTTGACGCCTGGTGAGTTTAAATGTCTGCTCTGACCCTTGACTAGAACAGAACCTACAAAGCGTGAGATTGGCTTGTACCAGGGCGCTGGTGCATGGTGTGTTGGAGCAGTGAGGCAAATGCATTCCTCTCTCAAAGAAGCTGACATTGCCCAGTGTTATTATATAAAAAGAACTATCATTAAGAAGCATTTCTGGATGTTTCATCTGGATTTATTGCATTTGAAAAAGCTCAGTGATCCTAATGCAAGTAATGACAGAAATGAGACATTGATTGTGTATCTTGTATACTGAATTAGAACAATCATCAGATTAAAAGTGAGCTGCTGAAGCACTCTCTCTTACAGTATCTCTCGTATCTTTAAGCTTCTCTGCAATGGTAAAGCATTCATAGGAAGGGGAGGAGTTCCACAGGACAGAGGTTCAGAGCAAGTGGGTTGTTAGCCCACACGAGAATAGACAACGCACTCCTTTGAGGGGTCACTCTTCTGCACCACATCATAGTTGCAGGTTTTCATGTTGAAGACGACTTTGCAGTTCTCTTTGTCATAACCAGTAGGAGTATGAAAGCTGATGTTGTCAAAGAGAAAGCAAAAGTTAGACTAAGAGCAATAAAAGATTCAATACTTCAGTGGTTCAGTAATTATAGCCTGAACTAGTGCTGAGCGAGATACCTCTGAAATTATGGCTAAGATCAGCCTAGCTAGCTTGAGTGCCACACAGCTTCCAAAGCCTCAAGTGATGCCCTGCTGCACTGCACCAGTAGATGCACCAGTATGCTCAGCACTAGCAATAGTGATTTCTGGCACAGCACTCTGCAATGTGACATAAGCATGATCTCAATGTGTTTTATCTCTTTTCAATTAATTTTTCATTACTGACAGTTTGCTTAGAATGCGGTAGATGTTTCCTGACAGGTTAAGTGTCCCCTGAGCAAGGGCAACGATCATATACAAGACATTTTAGCCCTTTGAGAAGGCTGCAGAAGAGAAAAGGTGAATGTTGGAGATAGATACTTCATAGTAGAGTCTTGCCTCTCTAGGGTCAACATGTTCACTGGAGAAAAGCATTTCTGCAAGCGGATTCAGATCATCATAAGTCCTTTAGAGGAGCTTCACTGAAGTACCTTGTGGAACGAATTCCTTCCTACTGCCACTTTCCCTGCTAAGGAAAGACTTAACTGCAGTGTAAGAGGGGTTTAGAAATTACTCAAAACTAAAGGCGTGCACCAACTGGATGCATCTGGAAGGGCCTGTGTCCACTTCTGGTCAACAGAAATTGTGCTAAAGTAAACACAGCCAAGGATTCAAATTATCAAGAGCCGTATGTGGCTTGCCCTAGCTCTGTGACAAGGGTGAGAAAAGGCTCTCTTGTGCCCTTAGAAACTCATTCATTCCCAGGAAAAGGGAAGTTGTGGTCTTCTTATGGGTAATAATTCTACCAAGAATGTCAAACTTACAGGGAGCAGCAACGCATTGCATCTCGGTTGCAACTGCATCTGAAGCAATTATGTGTCCTCAGGATTTCTCCAAAGGGGTACAGTTTTCCATCCAGGATACAGCCTGCATGAGACAGCAACAAAAGAAAACAGGTTCTTTATGTCTCTACATAAAGGCTGAAAAGTTTAAAAGTGATTGCAAGTTTTCTTGGCAATAGTAAAGTAGATCATATTTTGTTCTCCAGGTTATTACCTGGACTGGTTTAAGAGCCTGAATTTGTTTCTTCTTCCCTCGTTAGAGACAGTTCCAGTGTGAAAGATCTGGGGTGAAAGTAAGCAGCCAAACAGCCACCTCTGCCACTCGGCACCACACTTTATTCAGGACTACTCTGAACTCCAGCATCAGCTTCATGTGCTGGAATAGCAATAGCAACCCACCACCAATAGCAAAAATATTATTGTAACCATACCCAGTCCAGGGGAAGATTTTGCTTTACCCTACTTTTGGAAACTTGGTTGCACCTCCTATTTGTGTGTATCTGACATCTCCCCCCTCCTTTCTATTTTGAGCCCTTCCTGGCAGCTCCAAATAGAGCTGAGCTGCCACAGAACAATCAAGTGAGAGGATCTTCCCCATTCTTACCTTCTTGACTCTTCTCTGGCTTGTTTAGTTTAGAAAAACAGTATGCATTACACAGTGTCACTGTGATGCCCATTGCAACAAGGAAAGCCAGAAAGCTTTTCTGTAAAAGAGAGACAGAGTCCATGGCACTAATGATTATTCCACTTTGATTACCTTTGTTTTCAAAAGTTAAGTCACCGAACCAGAAGCAAAACTCAGAAACAACCTTATGTGTACATGAAAATGATGGAAAAGGGCAGTCCAGGTATTTCACTGCATTGATGACTTTTTTCCTTTAGGTGGGAAGAGACAAAATCATTTAACGTAAATGTGTCAACAGTGTCATTCTCTGCTAAATTCCAATCTCTAGAAATCATGAAAAGTTTCAATAGTATTACGCACTTGAAAGCCCTGTCATACTCTTATTAGTGTTTGATTTATTGACTTTGAGTCAGATTTAGCTATTTCCCCTGCAAATGACTTTCTATACAGTATCCTGTTGCTTCGCTTTTGGGTACAGCAATTTCTCCGAATTTGGCAGTGGAGTGGAGATCTCAGACCTGATAACATTCTAGTAAGTTTTTTGTAATAGGTGTCTGGGTAGAGAAGAGAGACACAAATTAGTGTCTTAGGGCAAAATTCTAGTGCTGCATAATATGCTTACCAGCACACGAGCCATCTTGTCAAACCATGCCCACACAAGTCTGGCCATGTCACAGCACACCCTTCCTTTTGTCTAGTGGTGACAACAGCTAAACATCTGTAAGAGCTCTTCAGATTTTTTGAACAACTAGGACTTTTTTGAAAAAGCATGCATAACATCGTGAGGGCAGCTATACTGATGTAGATGGGCTGGAGAAGCATGACGGCGCGCAGGGCTATTTTGAAGGGTTGCTCAAGCTTTATACCTTAAGGCAAAAGTTTAGGAAGGTCCAGAGACTGAGAAGCAGTGGAGGAAGTTACTTTAAACTTTGTTAATACTACTTGGAGATTAACAAGAAAGAATTGTAAAAGGAGTAGATCTTTCCAAGTTACTGTTCTGAACTCCAGAGGCTATTACTAGTTGAAAGTAGGGTTTAAAATAGGAGTGAGAGGTTTGGGGTTTTTTTAGGCAGCTCTGCTATCTACCTTGGGTTATTTGAATCGTGAACATCAAAAGACAGTGCAAGGTCCTGAAACTTAGGCAGATGGTGAATCAAGGGGAATCTCCTCTGCCTGCTGTGGAAAACATTTGCTATTTTAATCCTTGATGTGCTATGTTCTTACAGGGCTGAGGGACATTTACAGTGCAGGCAAAGGGAGGAAGAGGGTGTGTGGAGTGGCTTGGGAAGGATGTAATGCTTTATTTCCATAGTGGTTCTGTGATTTGGAGTTACTGGGGCATTGGGTTAGAACAGAGCCAGTTGCCATGCTAAGCACCATAGCTAGAAAGAGAAAAGTTAAGTAGAAAGACTGTAACTCATAAACTGTGCTGTTCTGTGGTGTCTGACCAAAGGAAAATTGTCTAAGCAACTGATCCATGAAGCTGTACGATGTAACACTGCAGCAGGTCTCTGCTAAGGCTACACATGCATTATTCACGAATCTGTGGGGCTATCTGTGCTGTGCAGCTGTGAGCTCAAGGAATTGTGGCTTTCCAGAAAGAGGATTTCAACATGCTTTGGATGCTGGTAGCTGTATTTTGGTCCTCCATCTTGGGTTTGGTGGGTTACTCCAAACTTGTTCAGATGTTTGGAACACCACGGGCCACTTCTACCACAGGTCTTATTGCAGTCACTTATGTCCTTAGAGAAAAGACTAAAATCTTTCTTTTATTGTGTGGGCTGCCTTCTGTGAATGTTTTATCCTTTGTTTGCTCCTACATTTGTTCTTATCTTACTATTTCTAGAAATGCCAGTCAGATGAACTCAAACATGCTCCTCTCTCTGTAAACCAAAGTTCTGGACCTTCCACTGCACCTAACAGAAACAGAAAGGGAAGTCTGTGGTGTCTGCTGCCTGAGCTGGATTTATGCTGGAACAACCAAAGGATACATCAGCTAAGCAACAGACAGTTAGCAGTAAAGGGCCCACATGGAAGCAGGCTGAGCACAGAGGGTATCGAACAGCTTAAGAAAGCACTGGCAGAAACAGTATCCTTTGTTAGGAATGGCAGAGATTATTACTGAGATATTACATCAATTTTACATTGATGCCAAAGGCTCGTAGTTAAACATCAGAGTTGTATTGTTCTGGGCAGTCTCTGAGCAAGGAACTTCAATGAATCTTTTGGGGTTTTTTTGGGTTTTTTCTTTGATTTTCTTTTTTTTGGAGGGGGGGTTGTTTTTCATTGAGTTTTTTTGTTGGTTTTGGTTGTCTGGTTTTTGCTTGTTTGCTCTCTTAAGAAGAGGATGCCACCAGGCATCTTGCAGAACAGAATCCCTGAAGCTGGATTTAATGGCCTTTCAAAGCAGGTGAATTAATGTGGAATGAGATACCAGATAATTTTGTTCAAATAAGTCTTTTATGAGTATAGACAAGCCCTCAGGGAAGCTTAGGCGGAGAAAGAAGTAGATGATAATTTCTCCCTTTATTTATGAAGCTACATATATTACAGAAACTACTGCCTCTTCTGTAGAACTTATGCCATTCCTGAGTTTCTTATCAAAGCTAGTAATTGATGTCTGTACCTTTGGGGATTAAGTGAGCATAAACTAGAGGAAAACTGGGCCATAGGGTTTTGTCTATCTATTTAGCATTACCTAACTCTTGATTCAGATTCTGCAAACACATTTAGTGGCTTGAAGAGCTTAAACAGGACACAACTTGATAGATCAGAAGAGAAATGCAGAAAAAATACACCATGTATTACACCTTTCATAGTAAAGAGACTATATTTTAAACTGTATTTCACATCTATAGGTTTTTAAATCATGGTCCTAAATGCCTACAAATTCTGAATATTTCACAAACATTTCTGAGAAAAGGATAACGGCAAGTGAAAGACCAAGAAATATATGTGTATAGTTTCTTACAAAGAACAAAATTCACAGTAATTGTCACAAAGGTGTCTTACTTTCTTTTCATCTTGCAGTTTTGAATAGAATATATCCACATCTCAAAACGTGTATTGAGGTGATTCTCTTAAAAATCCTTCTTTTGCAGTTTTTATCTTTTTTTTTTCCCCTTGGCAAATCACTATCTGTACTCACCTTAAAAAAAAAATCTAAACATTTTACTTACCATTGTGGAAATCTTGACTTCCAAAGAGCTGCAAGTCTCAAGAACTCTGCAAGTGCTCTATGTGGAATTTGAAAGCAAGTATTTTATGCTATCTTTATGTTGAGCAATCCAAGCCT
>NW_010205190.1:2609-9646 GCF_000695765.1 Mesitornis unicolor | reverse complement strand
TTCTGTGATTCTGTGAAACCAGCTCTCACTACAGCTGTAAAGAAGTCAAATTGCACTGAGATGCATAGTTTATACAGTCACATCATATTATGCAAAATGTTGCCATCCAATTGGGCATAGTGATAAAGGATAAGGCTGAGGTACTTAATGCCTTCTTTGCCTTTCTTTAACAGCAAGGTCAGCTGTTCTCCGAGTACCCAGCCCCCTGAGCCAGAAGACAGAGATGGGGAGCAGAACAAAGCTCCCATGATACAAGAGGAAATGGTTGGTGACCTGCTCTGCCAATTAGACATACACAAGTCTATGGGGCTGGATGGGATCCACCCAAGGGTGCTGAGGGAGCTGGCAGAGGTGCTCGCCAAGCCCCTTTCCATCATCTATCAGCAGTCCTAGATGACTGGGGAAGTTCCACTTGATTGGAGGTTGGCAAACGTGACATCCATTTACAAGAAGGGCCGGAGGGAGGATATGGGTAACTACAGGCTTGTCAGTATGACCTCAGTGCCAGGGAAGGTCATGGAGCAGATCAACTTGAATGCCATCATGCGGCACGTCCAGGACAACCAGAAGAGCAGGCCCAGTCAGCATGGGTTCATGAAAGGTAGATCCTGTATGACTAACCTGAGCTCCTTCTATGACAAGGTGATCCGCTTAGTGGATGAGGGAAAGGCTGTAGATGTAGTGTACGTGGACATCAGTAAAGCCTTTGGCACCATTTCCCACAGCATTCTCATGGAGAAACTGGCTGTCCATGGCCTGGACAGGCATAATGTTTGCTGGGTAAAAAACTGGCTGGATGGCTGGGCCCAGAGAGTGGTGGGGAATGAAGTTAAATCCAGTTGGTGGCCAGTCACAAGTGGTGTTCCCCAGGGCTGTGTTGGGGCCACTCCTGTTTATCTTTATCAACAACCTGGACGAGGCTAAGCTGGGCAGAATTATTGATCTGCTTGAGGGTAGGAAGGCTCTGCAGAGGGACCTGGACAGGCTGAATCAATGGGCTGAGGCCAACTGTATGAGCTTCAACAAGGCCAAGTGCCGGGTCCTGCACTTGGGTTACAACTCCATGCAATGCTACAGGCTTGGGGATGAGTGGCTGGAGAACTGCCAGGCAGAAAAGGACCTGGGAGTACTGGTTGACAGACGACTGAATGCAAGCCAGCAGTGTGCCCAGATGGCCAAGAAGGGTAGTGGCATCCTGGCCTGTATCAGAAATAGTGTGGCCAGTTTTGGGCCCCTCACTACAAGAGGGAGATTGAGGCACTGGAACGTGTTCAGAGAAGGGCTAGTGAAGGGTCTGGAGAACAAGCCTTGAGGAGCAGCTGAGAGAGCTGGGGTTGGTTAGTCTGGAGAAAAGGAGGCTGAGGGGACACCTTATCACTCTCTACAACTACCTAAAAGGAGGTTGTAGAGAGGTAGATGTTGGTTTCTTCTCCCAAGTAACTAGTGATAGGACAAGAGGTAATGGCCTCAAGATGCACCAAGGGAGGTTTAGATTAGATATTAGGAAAAATTTCTTTACTGAAAGGTTTGTCAGGCACTGGAATGGGCTGCCCAGGGAAGTGGTCAAGTCACCATCCCTGGAGATATTTGAAAGACTGATAGATGAGGTGCTTAGAGACATGATATAGTAGTGGACAGGTTATGGTTGGACTTGATCTTAAAGGTCTTTTCCAATCAAATGCTTCTATGATTCTATACTTGAGCCTCAGCTTGGCAGGAAAATGGAGACATAGCACAACAAAGCCAGCAACAGGACATTAGAGCCTCCTTTAGCTCTCCCACACCAACTTAACTAGGTAGAAATATGTATATTACAACAATCAGGTAATCATTTAATGGTTATAATGAAAAAGCCTTGATGTAGGGTAATTGAGATATGCAGTGCTCTGGTGGATGAGTTGCAGGGTGGGAAAAGAGAGGAGAGAAAAAAAAAGCAGAATCATCTACAGCAATCTGTCACAGCTGAAGCGAAAACAATCATCACTTCATCAGTTTGGACTGACCAAGGAAAATCATGGATCCAAATGAGAAAACATAGTTCACTTAGATTTCTTGTATCACAACCTGCATTTGATAATTAGATTTTCAACATTTATGCAAAACCAACAGAATTTATGGTAACAGAGAAATGCTCCTAAAAGACCTGGAAGCCATCTGTATCAAGCTGTAATCTGTTTGACCTACAGCTGAAAAATAATTCCCACTCAGAACTGCAGAGAGAACAAGAACTGGAAATTTATGTCTACATCCCACTATTGTGAGAACTCATGAAATATGGCCATAGAAACACTTGTTACCCTCATACAAGATTCTGCAAATATATCATAGCATGGGTATATATCACTTTCACTATATATCACATTTTTTCCTCTTAAAAATGCTACTCAAATTTAGTCAGGGTAACATTTAGGCCTATAACTATTACACAAGAAACTGTGCTTTTTTTGAAGTAGATACACTAAAATGCATGTTATTAGGGGTGAGGTGGAAGAGAGCAGAAAGGCAAAACACATTACTTACCTGGGCTTCTCTGACAAGCTGAAAAGAATCAGACAGGCAAAAACCAATGGGTAATCCAACCTTTGCTGGGGTTTTGAATTTGTCTCCTATCTTAAATGGGACATCATCAAGATAACTGCAAGGCCCTAAGATCAAAAGCAGAAATTGCATAAAAATCACAAAACCAAAAACCCACCAAACTTACAAGTCTAATGCATTCAATTAAGACTCACATTTCTGTATTTGGAAGCTATTTTCTCTCTGCTGCCCCAACTACATCAAGTGACTCAATACAAAAGGAAGTTGCTTAATCAGAAACACATTAAATCTGTTTGGACTTCATTGCCTCAGTTTTGTGGGTTTGTTTGTTTGTTTGTTTTGTGGATTTTTGTTGTTGCTGTTTTTGTTTGTTTTTAAATGTTCTAGGTCATAACTATTTAAAAAACCTAAACCAACAGCAAACAAACAACACACAACACAATAATTCAACAATTGAACAGATTTTGAAGTCAATATACCCAACATTTCAGCTTCCCTTGTGACAAGACTATGCCTACACAACTGGAAGCTGAACCTCTCCTGAACACTGTATTCTGTTATGTCTCTATAAAAAGATCCATTGTTCTTGTCATATTCAACCCAGCTTTAGAGCAGCTAAGACAAACTAAAATCCAGGTTTTGGCCTAAAAGTAGGAAGCAACATTTGGAAAGAAGCGGTCACAAGGGCTAAGTGACCCAAAGTCTAGATGCTCCACTTAAACCAAAACACAGTGAAATAGCTCAAGACTATTTAGCATAGCAATTCTGATTTTTGTAACAAGTCAATCTAAGTTAATCAGCTGTCTGATTTGTGATCACTCCAATGAGAGGCCTTGGACTTATTTCATGGTCCTCCATTTGTCCTTTATATCCATCACTTATATGCCATATTTCAAAAGTGTATTAAGACAAAACTCTTCAGGCATCCTGCAAACTCATGAGCCAGAACCACTTAGAGCTCAACCACCTCCAAAAAGCCAGGTTTTTTTCCCTTGAGCTGCTGTGAAGAAGTATTAGAAAACACACACTATAAATTGCACTCAGCTTCTCAATTAACTGAAAGGGGTTTCTTAGATCGCTGGTCTGGCTTTTGGAGTCACAGGCAAGGTTTCTGGCTGTGTATAGCAATCCGACACATTCCTCTAGCACTCATTTGTAACTTTGCTTTGAGTGTTGCAAATCCAAAGAGACATTAGTGGCAACATTAAGATGGTATTCAGTGACTAACCTCTAGCTCAGTAAGGTGTGACGTGCCATTTTTATCTGACCCATTTTCATACTCAGATTACAGCTTTAGTACTGTTTGTGTTCCTTCATTGTTGACTCATCTACAACAAGGCAGTGACAGGCTCCAAAAGGATGAGCAGCTTTCGAAAACAGGAACATCTTAAAACATTTAACTCCAAATTAACATGTGCTGTCATCACTTGAGCTCTCATACTAAGCACCGTACTGGCTGGTCCCAGAGTCCTCTTAGGACACAGGTGATATTTCCTCCAGTTTTGAAACCATCAGGCTGAATAACCTACATCCCACCTGCACCACCAGGATGAAAAAGTGCTCCAGGCAGAATATAATAGCATTTTCACTGATCCTTACCAAGAAGCGCACATTCAAGCATTACACAGCACAGCATCCAGATGGCACCTCACTGGCCACCAACACCACTATTTGCAACACGGCATCCAAATAGTATTTGAGCTGACAATTTGAGAACCTGGATATGACAAAGTGTTTGCTTATGCAGAAATAGCAACTGTGGTAGCCTTTTCACTGAGTGGTAAATCATGGCCAGGTGTCCTGGTTTCCCTGGGATAGAATCAAATAATCAATTTTCTATTCAGGAGAGCTGTGGGATATACAAAACCAGGTCAGAAACAACCAGATCTCCCGAGTGCTCAGGAGTCAGGAGTCTGACTGCTCAGCAGTCACTGCATGACTGCTGCTACTATGCCCTGCTTAGTCTCGCTGGCACAAGTCCTGCTCTAAGTAGAATGATCCAAGCGAAGCAGGATTACCTCTGCACCGATCCCACAGCCCAAATTGCTCAGCGTGCAAATACTTGTCTTACTAGACCTATTGATTCAGTAAGTGGTAGACACCTCCCCCTGCACAGCCTTCTTGCTTGCCTGAAATAGATGCTATCCACAGAGGGTACAAGCACACATAGTAGTATTTACATAGCAACACACTGTTTTGTTAAAAACTTAAACACACCTAGACTAGATGCACTGCACTGACAGCTGCCAATTTAACCTCAGAAGCTAGACTAAGGAATAAAAACCTTCTAGTTTCTTCCCAGTATACCAATTTTTTAGTAATGACCACTGCTATAACCTTACCTTGAATACAACTCTGCTACAAAACCTGCAAGCACACATTAAGAAACACACAAAGCGTTTTAGGACATTTGACGGTAAAAAGTCTTTCTGAAGCAAACATTGATGAACACAGTATAGTATTCACCTTGTTCCAGCCCAATCAGAACAGTACTAGTCTACTGAAGTTAAAAGGATTTTTTGGCTTTCTGGATGAGATTTTATTTTTGTTAACAGATGACCATTCTGTCTGAACACACTGATGGGTAAGAGTGCAAATTGTTTTAAATTGCAAATTCCAAGCAATAAGCAAAACCTACATATAGAAAGTATTACGCAAGCCACTGTTTCAACAGTCACATGTTCAAGTGAAGCAATTAAAGCTTTTTTAACTGTTATTTAATATGGCTGTTAGCCACGTCATCCTTTTAGTAGTTAAAAGCATATTGAGGAAGTTCTGAGATTAGCCCTGGCAAAACTGTACCTGTCAGTCTGATCTCCGACACTGTGTATTATATGATACTCCTAGCCCAAGGATCTACTACAAAAGTAAGATTTTTCTCCACCTCAAGTGTAAAGCAGAAATCACTGGTCAACCCATAGAAGCATCCTTCAGTTTGGTAGCAAAATGTAAACATTTCTGATAAAACCAGTTACCAGTTATGAATGGGGAACAGTTTTGAAACCAAGTGGACCTTAGTTTTTGTGGTCACACAAACCACACTTATGTGGTATTCAGAAATTGGAGTTAAAAGCTTTCAAGCTGTTTAGTGACAGTGACAATACAACAGCAATATTAATGCATTGTACTTGGTATAACCCACACATTTTGTGTAACAGATGAGAGCTGCATTTCTAGATGCCACCAATTACTACAACTTAAGCTTCAAATTCCAATTATTCAAATGTCAAGAGAGCATTTGAAGTTACATGCTTAGGCATAGTTATAGGTATATGCTAAGAATACCCTTCAAGACAGGAAAAGAGTTCCTTCTCCATTCATATCTTATGTCCCCATCTTCATCTCCATCTGAACATGGTCCTGAGCAACCTGCTCTAGATGGCTCTGCTTGAGCAAGGGGAATTTGGACATGATGATCTCCATAGGTCCATTCTGCGATTCAACAACAGTCCTCTAACCTCCAATAAGCAGCTCAACAATAAGTACAAGAGATATAACAACTATGTTGACCAATTTCATCGGCCTGTCAGAGACACTGAGCCAAAGGTAGCTGTTGGGCTAGATGCTTTACAGTATGCCTAAATTCACTTGGCAGGATTAATTCTTAACAAACCTGAAAAAAACTGAAAAATTTGCCCTGCTGGTTTCTTAAGACATAAGCAGTCAAGGAAGTTGCTCCACTACTCCTCAGAAACAGTACTGTAACAGTGTTGCTGGTATAATTAGGAACAGAGGGTGCACAAAATGGTACACAAGTTAACCAGCCAGCTTACAGCACCATTTGTTTTGATTTTGTTATTATGAAGCCAGGAGCACGTTCCACCACACCATACTGTTTTGAGAAGTATTTAAGACAGGTTGAATTCTAGCTCCGAGCAGTGTCTTTGCTAGTCTGGTTTAGGAAGCAGAAGAGAGAAATAAAAAGAGACTCAAAAGACAAGCAGCTCAGAGTTCATAGATACAAGAGAACGACTGCTGAAGAGCTGGCAGCTACCTAATAAAGAAATTGTCTTCCAGCAGGATCACTGGGCCACAGCAAAGGAAACCATCTAAAAATTAAGTTTTGACAGGCCATTTTTATTAATCCTTAACTATGTATTTAAGGGAGGTATTTCTTATTCTGTAATTCATCTTCACACTTGCAAGACTGAATAAAAAGGTCAGGGAAAAACAGAATTCCCCAGAACTCTCATATCTGAAAGATTATCCAGGAAGATCAAGGCTGAGTTTCTAAAAGCAGAAGTTTTTATAGCATGAAAAATCATGTTAGAAATTTCACATTAAACTCCCAGTACTACCTTGAATGATAACAGATTTGAAGAAGCTACATTACATACAATAAACTGAAATTTAATGTTCCACAGAAATATGAATCCTCCCAAATTACACACAATTTTCTAAAAGATAAGCACATATACAGGCAAATAATTTTTATTATACTAGTCATCTGCATGACACTACACATCTCAAATATAAAAGATATTCTCTTCTTCACTTGC
>NW_010205190.1:0-2578 GCF_000695765.1 Mesitornis unicolor | reverse complement strand
CCTGCGGAACCAGATTAGTACAATTTAGGAAAAAAAACAAAACAAAACAAAACAAGCAACTGTTGAGCAAAAAGCAAGCATAGCTCAATAATATATTAAAAGCTTCACTTTCAAGAAAACTTCTCATGTGACATGCATCAAAAGGAGCTACAGATCTAATGTCAACTTCAGCAAACATCAGATGAGTATGATAATTGCAGTTCAGCTTTGATTTTGAAGGGGGAAATGGGGGAAGGTGAAGGTATTATTCTGCCATGAAGAAGTGGCAAACAGTCGCAGGCTGAATTTCATTTTAACAAGAGAACAGGCACGTTATCAACAAGCCACTATGCAAGAAGGAAGCCAAAGCACTTCATTCCTAACAAAAAAAAAACAAACAACAAACAACAACCTACTCAGAGACTAAACAAATTAGTCTCTAAGGACTGTCTAGGCTAAGACATCTACCTGGACTTATACAAAGCATTTGACACTGTCCTGCATAGCATCCTTGTCTCTAAATGGGAGGGAAATGGATTTGACGGATGGACCACTCACTGGATAAGGAATTGGCTGGATGGTTGCACTCAGAGTTGTGGTCAACAGCTTGATGTCCAAGTGGAGACCAGTGACAAGTGGCATTCCTCAACGATTGGTATTGGGACAGGCACACTTTAACATCTGTGTCAGTGACATGGATGGTGGGATCGAGTGCACCCTCAGCAAGTTTGCTGATGACACCAGGCTGTGTAGTGTGGTCAGTACACTAGAGGGAAGGGATGCCATTCAGAAGGACTTGGGCTGCAAAAGAAGCGTGACCAGCAGGTTGAGGGAGGCGATTCTGCCCCTCTACTCTGCTCTCGTGAGACCCCACCTGGAGCACTGCATTCAGCTCTGGGG
Source organism: Mesitornis unicolor (assembly GCF_000695765.1). Lineage (NCBI taxonomy): Eukaryota > Metazoa > Chordata > Aves > Mesitornithiformes > Mesitornithidae > Mesitornis > Mesitornis unicolor. Next base: position 1,699 of record NW_010205190.1, on the reverse strand, counting down.
CCCCCAATATAAGAAGGGCATGGAGCTGTTGGAGCGGATCCAGAGGAGGGCCATGAAGATGATCAGACGGCTGGAGCATCTCCCCTACGAGGACTGACAGAATTGGGGCTGTTCAGCCTGGAGAAGAGAAGGCTCTGGGGCAACCGTATCAGTGCAGCCTTCCAGTTCCTGAAGGGGGCCTACAGGAAAGCTGAGGAGGGACTTTTTACCAAGGCAGGTAGCAGTAGAACAAGGGGGAATTGTTCTAAACTGGAATAGGGTAGATTTAGACTAGATATTAGGAAGAAATTCTTTACTGTGAGGGTAGTGAGACACTGGCACAGGTTGCCCAGGGAAGTTGTAGGTGCCCTCTCCCTGGAAGTGTTCAAGGCCAGGCTGGACAGGGCTTTGAGCAACCTGGTCTAGTGGGAAGTGCCCCTGCCCATGGCAGGGGGGTTGGACTGGATGATCTTTAAGGTCCCTTTCAACCTAAACCCTTCTATGATTCTATGACATTAGTTAGCAGCAATAGTGGAATTAATCCTATTGAAGAGGCAAGGATGCCAAATTTCACTTACCGTGAGAGTCAGATCCCAACTTCTTAGAAGCCATTTAGAACCTGAAAAACATTTTAAAACAGCGTTAACAACTTTATACACATAGCACAGGATAAGCCTATTCAGTTCTACAGCATCTTATCACTAAATTATGTGACTTTGCAGACAGCTTCTGCTTATCCTCTTCCCGAGATAGATAAGCAAACTTATTGTATAGCTCCGAGAACTGACCAAGCAGACAAATAACTTAGCCCAGAGTCTGGCAATGTAAAAGGCAAAATGAAGAAGGAAAAATCAGAGCTGCGAACCAGTCAGGTTGATAAGGAAGGCAGAGTGTTCCAGATCACAGTGCTCAGAGGCTGCTCCGTCCCAATCCCATGGAGCACACCCTGCCTCCCCTGACATTAAGAACAGCCCTTCCTAATGGAAATACCACACTGATCCCCTTCAGTTTAATCTCTGTTGCTTATATTTTACGTTAGCTAGCACAGCACTTGTCTAGACACACTGGGTAACACACAGATAACAATACAAGTATACAATATATGGTACCATTCAGAAAATGTTTTCAAATACACACAAGAAAATAATGCTAACAAGAATCCTCATTCACTGCCCACAGAATTTAACTAACTGCTTCTAAAATTTGTTTGCAAATCCTACATGGCCAAGGTGTGTAAACACAGAAGCGCTTCGCCAGCTTTCAACCCAGAACAGACATGTCTTGAGAAAAGAGCTGGTTTTAAGACAGAATTAGCTGTCAGGTAAAACCCTGCCCCAGGATGCTTATTGTATGTTCAATAACATAACTGGTTCTTTTGCTAGATTACAAGTACATCACAAGATCTTTTTCAAGACACCACAGAATCACAGAATATTAGGAGCTGGAAGGGATCTCGAAAGATCATCCAGTCCAACCCCTCTGCCAGAGCAGGATCACCTAGACTAGGTCACACAGGAACGCGACCAGGCGGGTTTTGAATGTCTCCAGAGAAGGAGACTCCACGACCTCTCTGGGCAGCCTGGTCCAGTGCTCTGTCACCCTCAGAGTGAAATAGTTTTTCTTCATGTTCTCATGGAACCTCCTATGCTCCAGCTTGCACCCATTGCCCCTTGTCCTGTCACTGCGAAAAGCCCGGCTCCTTCCTCCTGACACTTGCCCT
>NW_010205189.1:0-1902 GCF_000695765.1 Mesitornis unicolor | reverse complement strand
TCCCTTCCAACTCCTGAGATTCTGTGAAACAATTCCTGCCCCACTGCGGTCACTATCCCAATTGCCACATCACAGGTGCAGCTTCCAAGCCAGGCTGCTGCAAGGTGCAAGACACATACTGTGCATGGAGCCTTATCACTACCAACAAAACACCCAAATCCAAGGGCCAGCAGCTTCTCTGTCCCGCTCTGCACCTCCTCTAGACCCATGGCTGAACTGTCTGCAGCCTTTTAAGTAACAGAGCTCTCCGTGGCTGTTGACCAGAGCAGATCCTCCCCGATTTAACTTCTGCAGATCTTGACTCTCCAGATCACAGTACTCTGGGTTTTGTTTAATTGACTTAGCAAAAGCACATTCAACCAAAGATTATCCAGCTGCTAATCCACATTAGTGCTATGTGCACACACGCTAAATCCCTGACACAGATACAGGGTTTTTCTGCAGTGTCATGGGACACTCAGACTATTAACGTCAAATGCAAACACAGAACACGGGTTGCAAGCCAGTCTCACTCGCACGCAGGGAGTTGGGTCCGTGCACGCCACCTGCCATACTCAGAGCTATCAGTCTGAACAACAAGCAGCACCGTGTCCTGCTCTGCAAACAACCTATGTAGGACTTCACGCGTGTTTGCCCTCAGCAGATGTGATCTTACCATCGTGGTGGGATGAGCTAGAAAGACTGGTAGAAATGTGCCTCTGTACTGCTTTGCTTAACAGGAACCATCCAGGGACTTAGGGGTCGTAAGGACTCAAAGATGGGCTGGTGAGGTGACAGCAGCAGCTGCTGGCATGGCCCGGCCAGGAGGGGCTTGGCTCCCACTGGCTGAGTCCACGTGCACAGCTCTTTCCTTTAGGATCTCTCAGTTCCCTTCCCTCATCTCTTCCAGTTGGTTTTGCCTTCCCGTTCCCTCTGGAGCTCCCCTCTCTGTTTATGTGAAGCACCTGAAGGGTGCCCGCTGGCGTTTTACAAGCAACCATTTTTCCTCAACCGCTGCTGCAGTGGTGAAGTGTTTTGTTGCTATGGCCACACAACCAGAGGATTAGGAAGTCAAGTACAGTGGTTTCTTCATCTTAAGAGCCTTGGGTGCTAACCTGCCTGCAGCACTGTAGAGATAAAGGTATTTTTGGCATCATGATCAGTATCTGTGCTCCAGCCTTCCATCGTAGCCCTACCATTTTTCAGGGAGTGAAGGAAGAGAATTTACTTCTTCCTTCCATCACAGATACTCTCCTTCTCCACCCAAAATGGTACCTTCCTTCAGAATGGAAAACAGTGGCTGAAGGTACCGTGATATCCATGGAGCTCACCAGACGAAGTCAGACCAACACAGTCCATGCAGGGAGACCAAAGCCAAGGGGAGTGCCATAACCCCCTCTCTCTGATTCCCTTCGCCTGTCGTCTTGCTTCCAGCCCGTGCAAGGCATTTGCTTCCCTTTTATCCTCTATTCCTCCCTTATGCACTTTTTTTCACAGCCCAGTCCTTCATGCTGCCTTGTTCATAAAAGTTAACAGGGATTTGGGGGTGGACTGGTGCAACTTGGAGCATTAGAAAGTCTTTGAGCCATGGTAGAAGCTATCATACAGGTCAGAAAGAAATGTTTATAAGGGAATTCACAGAACATTTGCCTCTTACGATGACAGAATACTGCAACCCCTTCTCAGGTTGTTTATTTGGCATAGGAAAAGCCATCCCCAGGGACCCTGGCCTGGAAGTGACAAGCATCCCCATCACGCCTGCCTGCTGCCTCAAGCCCAAAGAGTGACAGCTCTGAACATCTGACACAGATGGGCACCAGTCATCCAAAAAACTTACAGACACCTCATCCGGAAGACAGATATTTGCTGGTTTTACCAACTCTGAGCCCCTGGAACACAAATCCCAGGGACTGCACGCTCAGC
>NW_010205188.1:57776-93816 GCF_000695765.1 Mesitornis unicolor | reverse complement strand
GCATGGGGTTATTGCGACCGAAGTGCAGGAATGTCATTTTGGAGACCAGCAGAACCAATGTTTAAGATACCTATGTGTGCATATGTATATATGTGAGAGATAAATGCTACATTAACTCTATCTTTTTCAGCTGCATCAACTGAAGCTCAAATATTTTTCCACTATATTATGTTGTTTGAAATAGCTGTGTGGCATGATGATGCAATACGATTTTCAATAAGCAATCCACATTTTGCCCATTTCAAGATTCCGAGACACAGGTCTAACACACAGTGCACTGAAGCCAACAGCTGGTTAGCACAACTGACTCTGTAAAGCAGGATTTAGCCCATGCAAATATAAACTCAGCATTTGTTTAGAAAGCAAATCAGGACTTCACACCATTGCAGATTTCTGCCTTGGTTTATCACCAATGCTGAGCAGGAGTGACCTGCAGACATGGTAGAGCTTTACTCTGTGGAAAGACTTGAAGGAAAGAAAATTCCCCCCACCCCACACAAACTCCACCAGTGAGAATCATGTCTGATGGACAAACAGCATGGAACACGACAGAGAGATGCATATAAAAGATGTGGACAAAAGGAGACTTGTATTGGAGATACAGACAGAAGAACACCAGCATCCCAACAGTAGAGATGACATCCTAGACAACAGCACTGGAAGAATGCAAAGGTAAGGCTAAATTGACTCCCTTCTTCCCTATCTCTGGTCCTCCCATCTGTCATATCCTTAGATGCAGGGTCTTCTACCAAGTCTTCCCTAAGATAACCTGGAGCAGCTATGCAACTACCTGTATATAAAAGTGTCCAGAATAATTAACAAAAAAGTAAACATTTTCCTGACACGCCTAATTCTATCTCCGATCACATCAATCCACTTTAAAGGCACCAAATGAATTGCAGCGAGGCTATTCTGTCAGTTCCCTAAGCCCCTTAGCCAGAAGGTATTTTGGAAATGCCCCAAACACCCACATCTAGCTACATATAATCAACAGAACAGCAAACAACATTAACACTCCAGGCAAACCTCTAACCGCATTAGCAGGAGTCTTATACAGTTGTCAGAGTAAGTAGCATCTGAGGAGGCAGTAAATGTCATGAAACTTAGCATTGCTGTCTTCCCTTTCTCAGACCATTCATGAGGATTTTGCCTTCTCACTTTCATTTACTTCATTATTAACCTGCTTCTTTATGCAGTACAAAATTAATTAAATACACACCCTGCTGTTCTTTATTTTTTAATGTACGTCAGGCAAATTAGTATCAACAGATCTTCAACATTGGTCGCGACTAAGATTCAGTTTTCTGCAGTGAAATGCACTTAAAAAATAGATGGAGAAGTCCGCTGTGTGAGGTGGGAACTGGGATCGCTGCCTTTCTTCTCAAAACTCGTCCCAGGCATGGGGTAAGCAGGATGCTCATTTGGAAAACCAGGTTCCTTGCTCCTTGGCCTTCACACGCTGTATCCAACAGCGCACTGTGAGCACTCCTCCACGTGAAATCCTGTCTGTGCTACGGTAGCTGATGAAGGAGAAGGCAAGCTTGAAACTGCAGGACTGGCTGCAGAGTGAGCCCGTGAGGACTTTTAGGAGCAAAGGCAGCCTCAGACACACCTGGTGAATGCACCACCATTGCGCATTCAATTGCATGGCCAAAATAAAAGCTGGCCCTTAAGAAGAATATGCTTCAGTAAGCTGCTGACGTCATTCATTATTTATAGTGATTTATATCATAAGTAATACAGTGCTACAATGGTATTTTTTAAAAAAGGCAATTCAGTGGAATCCGTATTTCAGAGAATAATTCAGTTGGTAAGTAAAGGCAGCAGAACACGACTCTGGAGTTCGATGGGTTCAGTGATCTTATCCTTCACCCTTAACTTCTCTGATCCTCAAAAACCACTTTCACCAACCACAGACCATGGTGGTGGGGGTCTGTCATGGCTCTGCAGGTACGCTGCTCCCTTCCCTTAACAGCAAGTTCACCTAATCCTCGAGGCCACATGCAGACTGCATTTCACATGTCTGAAAGCAGGAGTCTGGACTCCTTCCACCACTGCACTGCTCTTTACAATGAAACATGCTCTAGAAATCAGCATGACTTTTAATTGTTTTTATTAATGATTTTGAATTGCATTTTATATTTTCTTAAAAAAAGGTGTTGCAACACTCAATGCTGTAGCTGAGATCCACTTCCTTTGGGCAAAGGTGATACAGTAATGAAATTAAGAGATGCAAACTGCAAGAGATAACGAGTCACCTGGTTAGAATGACAGACAAAAGCATCTTATCTGGGGGAGAGAAAGAGTTCTAAATAGACAGTTTCATCAGTTTACATTTGGAAATAACCATCTTTGACTCTTCCAAGGTACCTAAGCCAATGTGGTGGTGTCTGAAGCATGTTTGAGAAGAGGGTGTGCTTCACCAGCATCAGTGCAGCTGACCTTTCTGAGGCTTATTAACTTGTTTTCAAAAATTCGTAACTAATATTTGGCTGCACTTCAGATCAGACGGAACATTTCTAATTAATTAAACCTTACCATACGGTTTATAGGTATTTTAAATGCGTTAAAGATGTCTTTATCACATTTTATAGGTAATTATAATGACATCAATAAAAGGTGTTAAAACACATAAAAAATAGTTGCAAGCAAGCTACTGAGCTGTTGGACTTTGTAGCCATTCTCTGTATATTTTGCAAAGGCTTGCATTGCATCACCTCCTTTGAAGCAGTTTCCAATAGAAAAAATGCAAAACCAAATAAAAACCCAACAGTGGTGACAAAGCCTGAGATCAAACAAAGGAAAAAATAGGACTGAGATATAAAACAGAAAAAGTCTATTGTTTAATTAAAACCAATCGCACTTAGAGTGCTCTGAGCTATCTGCAAGTCTAGCTTGCCTAAAATAATTAAGCAATAGGCTTATTAAAACCAAGAATAATTAAGAAACAAGATTTCTTCCAGAATTTAAAAAAACCCAACAAATCAATTATAAAAATATTGTCAAAATAAAATCTTTACTCATAGATTAGAAAAACTCTTTTCCAGTTGCAAAACAGTAAATGCAGCATAGCCTATAAAAACACTAAACCCAGAAATAGCTCTACCCCTTTCTGCTGAAATGTTAGACAAACTGAAGCTTTTAGCATACTTAAAATTATTAGATATTCGCACACTGTGCTAAAACAAATGTACTGTGGCTGGCCCACTGCCAGGAAGTGATTGGGATCTCTAACACAGAAAAATAACACATCCTCTGGCGCTCCCTGTATCTACAAGAGCTTTTCTGATATGTTTTGCTTAAGGCCAGCAATTTTCAAAGTGAATTGCATTTTCAACAACCCGCACACTTTAGATGCACTGGCAAATGGCAGAAACTTTTAGCCCCGTAAAAGAGAGAGAACTGGTGGAATAACGCTTTGGCACATACCCTTTTGCACAGCTGGCGACTGATTTAGGACCTGTTTGGTCATCAGATCAAAACATCATTGACAAAATCATCATCTCTCACTAACTCTTGAGCAAAGTTGTGGGAAATTAATCTTTGATAAATTCTTTTTTATCCAATAGTTGAAGGGATGGCATAAAAACCCCCAACTAAACAAACCTGCAACAGTCAAACTTGTGCCCACTGAGGTCAGCAGAATGGGGAGAGGGATTAACCACCTTCAGGACCTCAGGGTTCTTGACTTGAGAGAACCATGTTGGTAAAACCACAAGAGCCTTCCAGTCCCACCCGAACTAGGAGCATGTATTTGGCATAACAGACGTTCCTGACAGCTGAGGGATTCTGCCCAGTCTTTCAGGTTTTATACATGATGTTATAATTTGTTATTAGTTATCTTAGTCCTAATCAACCATGGAAAAATCTAACTGTGAAATGAGTGCATTATTTACTGAGAAATTATTGTACTATTCTTAAAGACTGCACAAAATTTTCACATTTTCAGATACTGAAACAGATATCATCTGGGAGTAAAGGGCAAGTGGTGCTCCAGGATGTGAATCTGAGATCCGTACTTCAGTATCGGTAGTGCAAGAATATTCAAGCTATTCTGCACTTACTGTCCCCATTCCTGGGGACAACATTATCAAGAAGTTTGCACAGTTTTACTGTACCAAAATCCTGTTAAATTGAAATGTTGGTGTGGTACAAGCATGAACGCTTGGCTAAAGGCCAGAATACTCCTCAGAAGCCACCTGAAATTTAGTATCATTAATGAAAATGTTAAAGAAAGCAAATTTTCTCATCTTGCTGCAACAATAATTTATTACTAAAGTAACAGACATAATCAAACTATGTTATCACTGCCTTTTTGTCAGATTATTCAGCAGAAAAGCCAACTATTTTAGATCCTTATTGATATGATAATAAACGTATCGCTTTCCAGTTCATAAGGCTTCAGTACAAAGGAACAGTGGGAAAGTGGGTCAAAACTGCCTTTTAATGTATCAATCAAATTCCAACTAAATTAAACCACATTAATTAACGAGAAAGCAAAAAAAAACCCCTCCTATTGAAGTACTGGTAAGTAAATGCATTACTTTCCACATCACAGCATTTCAAACTGTAGTGCAAACTGAAATAAAAATACTTCATTCAAACTGTAGGGAAGATAAGACCAGTAACTGATACTCCTAAGAATCATGCAACATTTTATCCTCTTTTCTTTCCCCCTTAATTTGACATCACTTTGCCAGAGCTAAAGATGCTGAAACTGGAGATTTTTAAGAGAACTGCAGTGGAATGTCTTTTAGTGAAGTTAAAAGTTTGCAGCATGTTTTTGTCTTTCCTCTAGTCTTGGTAGATATAGAAACATCTAGGAATAAAGGTGGATTTGTTTACAGGTGAAACACTGCTCCACATGTTCTCCAAACCCTTTGTATTAATCTCTTTCTAGTCAGGTATTTGAACCAGGAACACAGGACTCAGTACAGCCATGCAGCAATGGTCTAGTAATATCATATACAAACATGAAACATTCAAAGAAATCTTTAAAGGGGTTACCTAGGTTGCAGCATATTTTGGTACATCTTCTGGTTTTGATGAGTTAAACTTGTATCAAGTGTACGTAACCTTGGTTAAGTGTCTAATCCTTCTTTTTTGGAGGATAAAAGAAAAACAAAAGCACATCCATCTGGAGCTGGAGGTGGCTTGGGCCAGTTTTCCAACACAGAAGAAGGTACTTGGAGGCAACTACAGTTTGTATCCTCTGCTCTCTCCACCTGTGGGGGCTATGGTCTGCTATCAGTACAAACTGCTCCAGGTTAATTTGGAATAAATAAAACCGACTTGTAGCTTAATGACTGCAGATAAACATATTTTAGAGATTTCTTTAAAGGCATTACAGTAGGAGATGGTTGGCAAGGAACAGCCTGAGTAAGTGCAAGCTGCTCCCAGTGTGGTGGTTCACACTGTAACCATAATATGGGGTGAAAAATTACCTGTGCCAGGCAATTGGGTATCCTGAGTACCTGCTCTGGCAGTCATTAAAGGCAAGAGAATTCTTTCTAATTCTTGATTATTATGCTCATTACATCACCCAAAATTACTTCAAAGGTCCAAAACTGCATTCTGGCGGGAAGCATATCTTCCTTCAATACCCAATTAATTTAAGTCCAATTTTCTGTCTTTCCTTTGCATGTTCTACACTGACCCCTATGCTTTCACTTCTGTGTCTCACTACTCTTTACTATGTAGCTCTCTTTATTCAAGATATTCTAAAAAAAATTAAATAAATCACATATCTTGCAAAGCTAACACGAAGCAAGATTGTATTCTTCAACATTGAGTGATTTCTCAGTCCAGAGCTCATGAATCCATTTTGAATTATATTTTCTTCCCTCCACAAGACTTATTATATTCAGCTCATTTAATTAAAATTTACTGAGCCATTATCCAAATCTTCTACATACTGAAAATGCAGCCTCATTTAAAAATAAATTAAGAATACAAGCAACAGAGCCATCAAAATGAAAATCTTTCAGGCTTTACTAAAGCAATGTGGTCAGTACTTTCAGCAAAACCTAAGTTCTCTTAGAACAAAATGCTACCGACACACTGAAGTAACGAAGTAGTTGGGCTTCATTTTTATTACTGAAATGAGAATTTTCTTAAATCATACCAATTCTATCCATGTTGCTGCATCTTACGTGACATTTTCATGTTTACAGCTGATATTAAAGACCAGTTCCACCCTCACGCTAATCTATGGTTGGCCTCTCTGCCTTCCAGAAAGCCTTCCCAGCTTAGGTACAGTCCAAATGAGTGCGGTCTAACCCTGGTATCTATACCAGAGCATGGTATAGATACTCCACACTGGTGAGTGTGCTGGCACATCCTCAGAAGATGGCATGCTCCAACATTTGGGTACGTTTACATGAAAACCAAAATATTACATTGTCCTCCTTCACTACCAACACTGAATAACTCTACTATACCACACACAGACCTACCAAAATCAACAAGAATATGGTTTTAACTACCCAAGGGCAGTTTTGGGTAACTACACATGCATTTGCATTTACCCACATGGGATACAGTGCAAGAGTTGTTCCCTTGCAGGAACTGACTTATGGATACAGAAAACTTTCTGCACTCTTTGAAGACTGTGACTTCCCTCTTGCTCTTTTCCAGCAAATGGCAATTGTCAGGGAGAGGACCGTCAGTCTCCATCTCACACTCAGTCTCTGTCTGTCTCTCCTAAGGAGCGCTCTGTGAGCCTGAACCCTACTGTAGGTCTGAGCTCCAGATGTAATCTGCTCATTCTGCCTCCTCTATCTCTCCTCGGTAAGGAGTGTGCTGGACCTCTGCAGCCAGCATTACCCCTTTGGGGAACTTCATGCCTCCCCTTTTCTGCAATTAAAAAAGACACCCCCCCAACAGACTTCTCCATTAGAATTGCAGTTAATGGTTGAAAAATGTACTGCTAATTGGAAACACTTTCCCGAATTGCAAGAATCGTAGAACTGCAAGAAATTCATGAATTGCAATTATTCATAGCAGACAGTAATGAACTCTAGTGCTTTCTGCAAAGAATTGCATTTCTGCTTTCCTCTGAAGGCGAGCGTACTTCATTTAGATTAATTCAGGATTACTGGCTTATTATTATGTTTCCTCAGTAAGCCATTTACAGTGGGCTGCCAAAAATATAACAGGAGGCACTTTGGGCTATATTTTGGAAATACCTGCACTTTGCAGAACTAAAAGCCATAATTTCTGTTCATAAATCTAAGCAGGCAGCATCATGTATGCTCAATACACTTTCAGAAATTGAACATTGCTTTCTTTAGCCCAGTACCATCAGCACAAATAAAATTGGCGGGTACTGCTTTTGAAGGTCAATCCAAAGCAACCATTAAGACCAGATCTGATGCTGGTGCAAACAGATCGCTCACAAAGCAATGCAGAAGTGGTGGCTGGAACGCTCCTCTCTTGGACATGTGTGGAGCCTTGCAAGGTCCAGGAATGGCTGGCAGCTTTGAATACCATGAACTGAACCCACACATGTTATGTGAAGGCTGATGACAAGCAGCTTCAACACAAGACAGGAACGGGAAGGAAACCATTCCTCCTGCCTTCCTTTTTATGGAAATGGTATGGGGACAAAACCTAGGGATTTTCCTAAACGGAGAATAGCAAGTGCTATCTATTTATGTACATGCTTTACAAAAGTGACCATAAAAATAAGAACAAGTGAAAATCATCAAAAAGCAACAGGTTTCATATGAGTTTTAGATATCATTGTGGCCCTGCGTTATTTAGCAATGTGATACTATGTCATTACAGATGCTGGGAGGTTTCACATAGAAAGAAAGACCAACCAGTGTTATTTTGAATGAGATTTTGCTTGCTTGCAGGCAAGCCAGCAGAGCCTGCGGTACTGTGTCAAGCTCTATAATGACAGATGCCTCATCTTCTGCCAAATTGTTACATTTGACAACACTTAACACTTAACACATGAAAACTATCGTGTTCCCTGTGAAGAAAGAGCCAGAGCAACACAGACCAAGATGACAGAAAGTGCCCAAACCTTCTGGGTACTAGGAGAGATCTCTGGCTTTACAGTGGAGCAAATAATGGTCTTGACCACAGCCTCTGAAAGTTTTGATCTGCTTGGTAGCATCTTCTGCATTTAGATATTTCAAGACAAAACCACACTACAGTGTGCTGTTTTACAGGAATAGGACTAGAAAAATATCACCTTGTTAAAAAATAGCTTCCTGATGATAGGCTAAGCTTTGTACAACCTAACACCAAGTCCTAGAGGGGCAGGGATACATTCATGAAATCACAGCACACTGCCATGGCAATCGTTCTTCAAAAACAAAGCATTCAGCTTCCTCAGTCTCACGTCTGGACTTTTGGACACTTCACTGATGTCATTGGCCCTGAATTATCCTGCTAAGTACAGGGTGATACCAGAGCACTGTAAGAGGATTGCTCGCACTCATCTTGTCCTCACTGCTCCCAGGCAAACACGGTGACTTTCTGCAGCTGTTGCTGTGACTACACCTGCATCTAACTCTGCTGCTCCAGCAAGCAGCTACAGAAAGGCTGACCGCAGGGCAGACTGAACTCCCAAATAGTTATTCTGCTCCTCTGAGTTTTTACAGCCTGTACCAAGCGCTGGAGTGCTGAGGCTGGAATGTCCCAAGTACCAAATTGCCTAAATCAGATGTGTAACTATTGTAACCTTTCATCCAAGGAGTTTTCTTCCTGTCCCAGTTCACTACCTGAAACTCTCAGTTTATGGAAATACTGAAATGTAAAAGAGAAAGCTTGAAAAGGCAGTAAACCCCAATACTGGAGAGATGTAAAGCAAATGGCTGCTCCAGGTACACTCCTGTATCGTTTGATTTTACAATTTAATCAGTAACTTGTGCAATTTTACTTTACGACTAATTCAATAATGCTTTAACGGTTATTGCTGGAAAAGATGTTTACATGTTGTTGGAAGTCAATAGCTAAGTATATAGGTGAATCACAAAATCTCCACTGAGAATTACTAACACCAAAACACATTCACTGCCATGTAAACAGTAAAGCAATGGCAACATTTGCTATCATTGGCAGATAAAGTTCATGGTTGCTTGAAAAGAACCTGAATGTGTATTTTCATTTTCTTCTCCTGCTTACATCTGCTATCCTAGACCTCCCAATTATTAACTTTCTCCTTTCCCCTCAGCCATATTGTTGCTATGGCTGTAACATGCCTCATCTGCCTTCTTACTGGCATTTTCAGAGTATTTTGTTGACGGCTTTTATTACTGTTTTATAGGCTCTGCCTTTCCAGTTTTCTGTCAGTACCTGGTTTTCTCTAAATCAGGCTGAACTCTACATTAAACTGAAAATAAATTCTGGCTTTTGACCTTAAAGAAAGCAATAGGCATGTACTCTCAAGTGCTCAGACACAGTGACAATTACAGAACAACCAAAAAACACACCCAGCTAGACAGACTTCAGAGACACTTTACAACTATTGGGATCTACAGTTGACACTACTGCATAAAGAGATATAAACAAGCTTTTTGTAAGATTAAAATAAATAAACCAATGTAACTTGATACCTTTCATTTTCGTGTAGCTGCTCACCTCCCTTCTTCCAGGAACATTTGGCCTGAGGGGAAGCTTTGGGTTTGCATTCAAAATCTACTGTGCTGCCTATTTGAACCTGGATCAGTTTCTTCATTGGATTCTTCGAAAAATCTGGAGCAGAAGCTAAAACAGAAGGGATAGTAATAGTGGAATAAAGGACCTGAGGACCCGTAATTATCTTCATGATACCACTTAACATGACACTTCTCAGATTCCAAATATAATTAAAGCCATGAATGAGTTAGTTCAACTGGATCTCTATTGGACAATTATGCATTTCTCTTCTTATGCTGGTACCAAAGATCTCAGCTGTGCAGAGTACATCATCAAACGAAGCATGCCTAGAAGATGATGCTGACTCCATCTGAGATGAAACTCACTGAACCCAGCGAGCGTCAGGCAGATGCCTAACTTTATGCTTTGCTGAATGTGAGCGTACATGACTTGTCTAAGTCCAGGGAGGGCAGTCAACACCAGCACTCTCATTAAAGCTTCTAGTTGGCTTCTAGTTTCATGTGAGAATGGATGTCAGATCAGATATATTAGATGACATAAAATTACAGCGCAGCTCATTCTGTGTGGGTATAGTTTTCATTAACTAACAGCTTAAAAAGTGCATGGATTCTACTCATACTAACATTGAACTTCAAAAGGAAATTCAGTATTTTAGGAGACCAAGGCTGAGGGAGCAGTCTGCTGATCAACTGTAACCTCAACAACAGAAAGGCAATAACTCAGGTCCCCAAAACACACTGCTCTCACAGGCTTAGTTTTGAAATCAGTCTATGCTGGAGGCAGAAATTGCATATGAGCACATAAGTCAGCCACAAGGTCAGCATTTCCGTCAAACAAATGGTTGTCACTATTTTAGTCAAGCAGACACCGTTTGAACGACTGAATGACAATCCCCTGTCCCCTCAATCAGGAAAGGCTGCACGCAAGAGCAGGCTATTGCTCTGAAATGGCATGGCTCCCCGGGGAGCAGGTGAGTGCAGCCGACTGATGGCTGAGCCAGCGCTGCCTCCAGACCGCGTGAACCCTTTTAATCTTCAGGCCTGCATCCAAGCCCCCATCTCTGCTTTTCCCCTAATTAATAATTTAGCTGTGTTCTGTTTTAAAGCAATGAGTGATTGGACTGCAAATCCTTTGGAAGCAGATGAGTCAACTACTCGGCACTGCAGATAAAGATATTAGGTCGACAAAAATGTTTATTTCAGTGATGGCATCCGAGTGAGTTAAATTTGAGATCATGACGAGGGTGTGTGGAGAGGGAGAATGAGGTTCATGTTTTAGTGAAAAAAGAAAACCTTACCTACAACCCTGAGCTCTGCACTCGAATAGATGACACCATGTTTATTTTCAGCTATGCACTGGTATCTGCCAGAGTCTGTCAGATTTAGATTTGATATTGTAAGTGCACCATTTTCAATTTGGATCCTTCCCTGAATATTAAGAAAAATACCTTTATTGATGATATATTTCCTGTGAAAAATTTAAAATAAGTAAGAAATAGAAATAGGACAGCATAAATACAAAAAATGAGGTAAATGTAACAGCATAATCATGAGAACAGTTCTAAAATAAGTGACATGACCACATCATGGTGATCTGCAACAGTGATCAAATATGGAGACCTGTCAACACAGTGTAGGAAATAAATTCTTCAAAATTGCACAGTTTCACAGAGGCTTTGTAATCTCAAACACCCTCTATTTCCCCAGAAATACAGACAAAGTCATAATAGGCTTCTCATGACAGACCAGAGTATCCAAACTATACAGATGGCACTGGCATTTCATACTATTTCGAGATTTCACACATGCCATTTCCTAATGAGCTCTCTGTAATACTACACAGAAAAAGTTCCAAGAGTCACGAAATGGAAAATACATATTTAAGTGTCCTAGAGCTGACAAAGCTACTGCAGTGCAGGGATCTTGCCTATTCTTGGAAAGCTATGTGAATTCTCATAAGAAATGACTAATTTGAGGATGAAGCAGCAGGAACTGGAGAAAAAAGTAACCAAGGACAAAGACAAAACCAAAGGAGCTTCTTCTTTGGGAAATACCAAAGGAACAATAAAGGATTAAAGAACCAACTATTTGTTCATAACCATTTTCTGGGGTTTTTTTGAGAAGTACCTAACAAATGATCTGGACGTGGCTCAGCAGCCTTTTCTTAAGGGCATGTACTTAGAGCTGGCCCCACTGCAGGGTGACTCCAGCTGTCTCTGGGCAGCCAGGACAGCTCAGCTCAGCTCCTTCCTTCACAGGTCCCTTCCCAGTTCATTGCAAGGTGCTCGGCCAGTCAGACAAAGCACAAAGTCCCAAAAAAGAACAAGTCTAAGTCTCCATGTCTTCATCCTCTCTCTAGCAGCCCAAGGCTGCTGCTCTCACTCTTCCTAACAAAAGATTTGTTTCTGGAGAAGGGAGCTAAGTGGAACTACCCCAGCAGATTCTTGTGGAGGAGACTCAGCTTGAGGAATTATTGCAGTACCGGAGCAGAATGCAACTGATCACGATATAGAGAGAACTCCTGCTGTCTGCTCAGTGCTGGCTTTCCAAGAGTCAGTCCTATAGTTTGCAGCCCTTAAATGTTTCCAGAGTAAGTCACGCTCATGCCCTTACACCCTGCCAAAAGGCTGAACACTAGTGCTCAAAAGTGGAGAAATGGGAAGACTGAATAGGAGAAGGTATTTTTATACTTACTGAAGTAAAAAAGCACATTACCTTAGTGACATTGTGTGATATGGTAACAATGCTCTTAAATCACTGAGATGAGATTTTGTACTCCCTCACTTAACCTGTCCACAAAACACTGCCATTCCTTTTAGTGAGCCTATAACTATAGCACTTTGAATGGTAAGAAATGTTTTTCAGTGCTTAGATCATTTTTCACAGCAACCCACTGAATTCACTTGAGCAGTCACTCTTTCTTCTTCAACTGTGAGCGTCAAAGTTGAGCACAACACATCAGCCAAGGGCAAAACACCTTCCTGCAATGGGGTAGTGCCCATAGTTCATATTTCCGAATACCTGAACTGGGCATTTTTCCCAATGAAGTAGTGAGAATTAAAATCAATATGGGTATCAGCTGCTTTTCTGCATTTCTGATCTGGGAGACCAAGCATCTCACTTAGTACTAAGTACTTAGAAGTACAACCACCCTGTCACCAAATGCACTACTTTTCATTAATTTAACAATAGTATTAAAGCCAACACTTATGTTACATTGCTGTTTTTATTTCACTCTTTACATCAAGTAATGGTGTTCTAGACTTTTTTAAGACTTTTGTCTTTCTTTCTTAAGAAGTTTGAAAATGTTTTCTTATTACCTTTAATGAAATACCAACGGCAAGTACAACAAAACCATTTTAAGTTCTCTCTCTCTCATTTATGGTTGTTAATGTGTAGCTTTAACTTTCTACTCCAGTCTTTCCTTATATACTTTTTGTACGGTTCTATCATTGCTTTTTAATTTCCTTTTAGCTGGGACATTTTTGTGCAACATAATTTGTCCTTGTGTTTCTGGCATTGCAGCTCTTGAAGTTTCCATCTGGATGCTCTTGACAAACATACGAAAAACAGTGTCAAATATTTCTAATGACTGATTACATGGACTTCTGCAAACTGTCCTGGTTATATGAAGTACTGTTAATTTTACTTTGCATAATGTTTTTCAAAACAGAATGTTACCTCTATTGACAGCTGGTCTCCATTCTTCAGCCACCTATACGATGGTTTGGGCTTTCCACTTGCTCTGCAATCCCAGTATAATGTGTCCTCTACAGGAACTTCAATATCTTTTATCATCTGGATCCAGTGAGGTTTTGCTGCAGATGAAATACACATCAATAACAAAGAACCTGACGCATTATTGGAGAATCAAAGGGTTAATTTGCACAGCGCCAATCTGGGGACTGGTTTGTACCAGCAGAGATTCTCACTGGTTCTGCTTCAGGTCACCTAATGAAATAAATTAGTCACACTTCCTTTTATACATTTTCATTACAAGCAGTAAACCGAAAGAAAATTGAGATCACAGATCACCAAAGCTGAACTAGTGAAACCAGTATGAAAATCAGTAATGATTAAACAAAAAAATTTTGAAATTGAGGTAAATAAAAGATAAAGATATTGGTGTTGATGCTAGGATTAAATAATTGGTGTAGCTAATCATCAAATTAATACCAAAGATAATTTTTTATGTCCTAAAAAAATGTAATGGTATGTCAGCTTTCATTCTAAATACCATTTGAATTGTTTTCTAATGCTAGCCAGTAATTAACTGAATGAACACATGGATATATGAGAATGCTTTTGAAAGCAATAGTCTTAGCACAGCATTTGGATGATGCAAACCAGAATACAGCCTTAAGAATGTCCATAAAAATAACTAGTTTTTGAACAAAATTTTGGTCTATTAGTACCATACATCCTTCAGAATTATCTAAAATACAATTAAAACTGTAAAGACAGAGTTTAAAACATCTGTTACAGCTTTCATTGGGTAAAAAGAAAAGCTTACTTGGCAAATAAACATCGCTGCATGAAAGACAACAGTAGTTTATCCCTGAGTGCTATTTCACACAGCAGCTCAACAATGTTTTATAGCTAATTCATGGGAATTTTCTTTGAATCTGTTCAATTTACTAGAGAGTTTATAATCGCAATATATGCTATTACTGCAAGAAATAAATTCTGGACACTGAATATGAAGAAACAGATTAAAAGTAGGATGAAACTTGATTGCAAATATATAGCTAAGGGCAAAAGAATTTTCCAGGGTCAATTTGATTACCTTAAAGATTTTCCTAAACTGATAATTTAGGAAACTCTTATAACACTCTCATATCAAAACAACTAGGGAATAAAAGAGTCCTTGAAGATACAGGAAAATATCACTATTTAACAGATAACTTTCCGAAGCACAGAAGTTCAGAACAATTCCTGTTGAACTTCCTACGATGATGAGCTTACACCAGAAATTAATTCAGACCAGGGAAATGAATGACTTGCCTGCAGCCACAAGGGAAGGCTGCAGGGCAGCTGAGAGCTGAACCGGTTCCATTGCCACAGGCACAGGACCAGCAGACCAACGTTTCGATGAGGGTTGGTATTCATTTTATTTAAAAAGATTAGTTCTTTTTTCTAGCATACACATTTTCTCTCCATTATATATTCTGCAGGAATAACCTGATCTTCATGTCAGACAAATGTACTGTCTTACCAATATTAATTTTGTTTAAAGCTTGAAAGTTAATGTTACAACACTGGAGTTCAAGGAAGAGCCATGGCTTTATCTCACATTGTCACTTGGCGTATTTGTCCCACATGTGTCAAGGGGATGAAAGCTCAGGACTCCATGTCTGCGTTCTTCCTGCACTTTGCATACCTAAATATTTATGCAACAAGCAACAGCGCTTGAATTATTGATGAATCCATACATGTGCAATATTTCACATCAGCTGCATATCTTCACTGCAAAGTAGGTTAAATACAGTCTATGTTCAAGTTAAAGATCTTGGATCCAACAGCATTATTAAGAAATACATTGTCTACATCAGAAATCTTAATTTTCAGACTCTTCAAGTCAGATTCTCCATAGGAGGGTTTCCCCAATTCTCCACAGTAGACATGACAAACTGGGACTTTTTGGAAAGTTTGAGAGCAAGACAACCAGTCAAAACAGAAAGGAACAGAAAAAAATCCTCTTCAATTTGCCACACCTCAAGGTCTTTAAAAGTGGCTGTAAAAGCATTAGAAACTCTTTGAAAAAGAATAATTCAACTAAACAGTTCAAAGTTGTGAAAAGAGCTATACAGGGGCAATTCCAGCTGGGAACAGTCCACTGAATATTGAGTCTTGTCAAGGGTAGAGATGTCCACACTGCAGCAGCTGAGAAAAGTGCAGACAGAAGGTCATGTATCAGTAGATCTACATATCCTTCCAAATGACTTTCCAAGCTCAACACCGCCCCTTTTGATTGAGCTCTGCCTGACTGTACCTAAATGACTCTGAATAAACAGCTTTATTCCTCTTGTGGTTCTGCTCCCCAGAAATTTGTATTGTGTGATTAATATTAAGGATTCTTAGTTACTTGCTGTGCAATCTTCATGAAAGTTTCATATGAAGTTCCCTTAGGACAAAGTAGTTGTAGGTAACTGATTTTCTAAAGTAGGTTAGCCATCAGCCTTGTGGTCAGTCACTCAGAAAAGCGCCAGACTCTATTTTGCTTCAGCTGCTTTTGCCTAAAGTATTTCTTGCCATACTCATGGTCCCACGGGCAAGCAGTGATACAAGTGTGTAACTTCATAAAATACACTCCAGTGAGAAGACGGTCATCTTTTCTTGGTGGCCACGATAATCCTTTTCTTCTGGCTAATTAGTCCAGGCAGGTCTTTCTGAAGAAATCAATTGTTGCTTCGCTGCACTAGTCTAGGGCATCATCCCTGCAGGCCCTTGGAAAAACAAGACCCTTTTTTTAGATGTTTAAGAAACCCTTTGCGATGACTGTTCCGGACTTTGATGCAAATGAAGACCTACTGCAATGAGTGACTGCAACAAAGCTCTTTGAATCAATGGCTGAAGACACTTTTCAAAAGCTGTGTTGAGATCAAATTTGTAAATAATTTTTGAGGTACCATACATGATGCGTGTCAACACTTATTTTCATATATTCATACTCCTTCAGACTAGGAGACTCCAATAAGGATCTCTAATTCTGTAAGCCATTGGAATAGCATGAAGGAAAGTCAGAGCTTCAGGCCCATGACTTGCGAAAGCACCACACTCTACAGAGACCTCAGTAAGATCTGGAGTGCCTCTGCTTGGAGGCAGATGACTACAGGAAGCTCCTCCAGAACAGTCCCTAATTGGGGCTCGCTCATAAGATGCAGTTTGCTTAATACACATATCTTTATTTTGAAATTGTCAGTCTGAAAGCTGGGCTGGAAATCTCCTTTGAAAATACCTTTTTCAAATAGCTCAGCAGTTGGGGAATAAATCAAGAGTCAAAAGGAACTTTCCATAGTTCATGAGAAAGCTGCTATGAAGTACACTGGGAAAAAAACAACAACTAGAAAATGTAATCATCATTTTTCTGACTAGTGTATCTGAAAGTCAAGCTATGACACTCATACTGATGCCTACAGCAGTGATGAACCTTATTTTCTTCCCCTCAGTTCAAGACAGGGAATTGCTTGAAAGAGTCCAGTGCAGAGCCACAAAGTGATGGAGGGAGTGGAGCATCTCCTGCTGAGGAGCGGCTGAGGGAGCTGAGTCTCTTCAGCTTGGAGCAGAGGAGACTGAGGGGTGCCCTCATTCATGGGGATCAATTTGTAAAGGGTGAGTGTCAGGAGGAAGGAGCCAGGCTCTGCTCTGTGACGTCCAATGCCAGGACAAGGGGCAATGGGAGCAAGCTGGAGCATAGGAGGTTCAAGCTGAACATGAGGAAAAACTTTGTCAGTGTGAGGGTGCCAGAGCATGGCCCAGGCTGCCCAGAGATGTTGTGGAGTCTCCTTCTCTGCAGACATTCAAAACCCACCTGGACGTGTTCCTGTGTGACCTGGTCTGGTGATCCTGCTCTGGCAGGGGGCTTGGACTGGATGATCTTTCGAGGTCCCTTCCAACTCCTAACATTCTGTGATTCTTTCACAACTCCAAGTGATTCTGAGCATGAATATCTTTTTCTGGTAAAAGAACTGAACCTAGAGAAGGACCTAACACATCCTTGAAGATGTCCATTATTTGACTTCCACTAAAAATTAAAAATGGTCTCAAGTAACAGGTAATTGATGTGTCTTTGGGGAAAGTTTTAGTACGTAAAAAAGATGAACAGTTTGTCTCTGTAGCAAGGCAATTAAATTATTAGACAGCATCAACAATTAAACTCTGCAACATCTTGGTATTATTTAGTCATTTATAGTTTTGTAGTTCATGCTTTGAAGAAATCTCCATGAACAAGATAGAGTCAGGCTATCACACAAAAGCTTTAAACAGTGAGGCTCTTCCCTATTCATAAATACTGTAGTTTCAGCATCGTTTTGGTAGTATAGTATTACCAAAGTAATTAACAAAATATACTAACATTTTTTTGCTATACTAAAAAATTATGTAGAGTCTAGGTAAAACAGGGAAGAGGTGTTCACCTTTGCTATCACAGACCACCACTGCAGAGCAATAGGCAAACAGCAGCAGATTTGTTTCTCCCTATTAAACATTTTACCCTGGTACTGTCAAGCATGGGCTCCATTCAATCAGCATGTGCTAATTAAGAATATATTTTCTTCAATTATACTTTAAATTAATAGCTTTATGTATCTCTACCATGTTACATTTTAATTGCATCTTAAAATACATAAATGTAATTGTTTCATCTCTTCTCATTTTTCTATGCCATGAAACGTTTCCATGGATTCTTTCTTCTTCTATTATCTCTTTATGGAAAGGGCTGATAGCGATGCCAAATGAATATACCAACAAGTGAAAGCAAATTATTTATATATTCAAGTTTTTTATTAAATCAAAGTTAGATAATCTTGTCCTATTTTTAGCATTCTCTGAACTCCCCTAAGGAGAAAAATAGAATTAAACAAATGTTGGAACTGTACAAAGGACAAAACCTGAACAATTTGAAGTTGAGCTCTTCTTGATAAAATTCTTCATGAGAAAAAAAGGAAGATTGATAGTCTGTTAGTAACGTTATGAAAGAACCCAAAAAATCTGTTTTAGAGTATCTATTTTGATTATTGACTTCAACTATAGGTTGAGACTTAGATTTAAAACCCACAATGAAATCAGAAAAAACAGACACATTTTCTTTTTCATAAGGAGAGTTACAGATGTGCACAGAATTTCTGAACCAACTTTACAGGCATTCTTGAGGAAATTACTACGGATATAATTAAAGTTGAGCCAAAATTTCAAGCACTTGCTTAGTGGTTTTAAGACTGTAATTCATTATTGGAAGAAGAGGCAATATAGGACAGAAAACATAGCTGTTTGGGTTTTTTTTGTCAAACTATTTATGCACTGAAAAACCCAATTTTCAGAATTCAAACTTTACCATTTCAGATCACATAACAAATCAGGAGAAAAAGAGTGTTTCGCTTCACAGCAGAGCAAGGACATGTTTCAAGTTGTTTTTAAGGACGAGCTTTATGTTTCTTTTACAAAGAATCTTTTAACGTCTGCAAAGAAATAAAACCTATTTTTCGCTGAAATGGAAAATTTTCGTCTATTTTTTTTCCCTGAAGATATTGATTTTTCACATTATTTCACCAAGAAAACTTGTAAAACGTTAACCCCAATTTTTCTTATACTCTTTCTTGAGTAAGCCAGAAATGTGTTTTGTTCTTTTGAGGAGAGGAAAACGTATGTTTTCACTGTTGAAATAAAAAGGAGTTTGTCCATTTGTAATGCATACATTTTTCTATATATGATTAGCAGACACGTCTTAAACTGCTACCGATAAAATGTTTTAACAGCAGCCAACATCCACTAACATTACCACACAGACTTGAGTCATATTTGCCAGAGCTGGCACTTTCTGGCAGATGGCTGTTTCTAAGCCTTCAGTACATTGCATTATAAAAAATCCTCATCTGCTTTTAGAATAACTTCCATAAATGTTGATCTTTTAATGGAAGACTGAGTGGCATATGGTTAGATTTCTTTACCAGACAGATTTCTGAGCTCTGATATCAGATGCAGTGGCAAGCCATCAGATATTATCATCGGTTACAGAACATCATTAATCTATAAACAGAATTAAAATCTTTCAAATTATCAAGAAGTGTTAAAGAGATCCTACTCTGAACAGACTTGTTGGCATGTCTACTGGTGACAACAAAGCAAGGAACAAAATAAGAAAGATTACTTAAATCTACTTAATTCTGCAGAATGGGTTTCATTAAGCAGAACAAATTAAATGAAACAGTTGGAGTGCCATTAATGCCATTACAGGTCTAATTATTCTTTTTAGGATAAACATCCATATTAGAGATGAATCTAATATGGACAGACATTTATATGGGAATATGAACTCTATTTGAGGGTTCAAATCCCTTTCTGGATTTGCAATTAAAGTGTTCACAGTGATTTGCTTGTCACAAAAGTGCATCTTGCTTGCCTTTATTGATTAGCAACATCCTTAATTTCAGCTCTGTGTCCTTTAATGAGCAAAGCAAAACTTGAGAAGCGGGTCAAATATCTCAAGATTGCACACTGTTGTAATTACATTACAAGGACTACTGAACAAATGTACTCTCTTTTGTGTGTAGTTTACACTGATGCGTTTTACACAACTGTCCTGATTTAAAACTGAGCCAAATTAACCACAACTTGTTTGACACTATTAAAAGACACTTTATAAAATCAGTTGGGCAGTACCAAGTTTGGAATTACAGATGACACTGGCAGATAAAGCATCTTAGATTCTTCCCCTATGTTATTCATAGGATTTCTCAAAAAGTCCTAACTACAACTAGCATATGGAAAATTCAGGTTGCTCAAAGTCCTCGGTCCAACCTAACCTCGAACATTTCCAATGATGGGGCACTGATTCAGTGTAACTGTTAATTTGGAAGTTGAGGTGAAGAAATATTTTCCTTCTTATAAAAATCTCTTGTGCTTTAAATTAAAATGTTCAGTGCAAATTCAATATCTACATTGCAGCACTCTGTTTTAGTAAACAGCAGCTTCCCATACAGAAGTAGCAAATGGAAAGAATGTTTCCTCCAAGTTGCACAGTAGCTGCACTCTACGCTTTTATACAACTTTAGAAAAAAACCCCTTTGCTCAAATATTCCTACATGAGGAATAGTACTGTGCGTGTCTGAAACACACTTTAAATTGCTATTTACCTAAAGAAAATTATATTTGCTGAGATCTGACTTTAACAAAAATTGTCAATTACCACTTTGTTGCAAATCACTCTAGCTTTAAACCACCACCAATGTGCTTTGCTGATACTCATTTCAGTCTATAGCCTTAAATTCACAAGAGACTCTGTCTGTTTTCCAGCTATTAAATTTCATATTATTTCATTTCCTATACTAGATTATATTCTCTCATTTATTTACTCATTTTAAAATAAAATTGGCTGTTTTGAAAGCAAAGGATTGACAATATCCATCAGTAATCTTTTCCTAAAGCGAGATAAAATTTGCATTTCCTGTACATGTGGGGCCAAAATGACCCCCCCCAAATAAATCCAACTGACTGAAAATCTAAGCTTTCACCAATGGACCAATAAGAAGTGTTTAAAAAAAAAAGTCTTTCCATCGAACAAAAATAAGCACAAGCACTTTCTACACTACTCTTAGCAACCCTTGAGAGTCCAAACGTTTATCAGAAATGTAATGCAAAAACCTGGTGCAGAAGTTCTCATTCTCTGCAAGTAGTTAATAAGTCAGAGTTTTAAGCACAAATGCTTGATGGTATTGCGAAAGCCGTAAACCCCAAAGTGCCCTTGAGCAGTTCGTACTTCAAGAAGGGTGGGAGAGAGAAAGTTTCCTACCATAGTAAGTGAGACGTCCTCTTGCAATGTTTTTTCCTCTTGAGTTTTCAGTAATACATTCATATAACCCTGCATCCTCCTGCTGGAAATTAGGTATTTCAATCATGCCATTGGATTTCCTCAGCTTTATTTTACTTGGAAATGGCAGACCATCAGTTCTTCTCCAGTTAATCTGAGGCACAGGGCTAAAAAGAAAATAGTGGAATTTTAAACAGCTTTGTTTAAAGTACTTGATTGTCAAAACTAGATACTTAAACTAGCATATAATAGAACTCAGAGGTGACTAAAAGCTTGCTTGAAAAGTGGTATTTATAACACAGATGGCCAGACACTATAGCAACTGATTTGCATGTCCTGTTCTGTTTCATATGCTATTATCTGTGCTACCGAATTTTTCATTAAAATCTGTGTGAATGTCCAAGTACTGTAAAATTTCTTGTAAATTGGTACTGGCCTCCTTTGAAGCAGAATGAGATGTACCAGTGACTTCCATTGAAGGAGAGTCAAGGCAACTCTTGAAATTCCTATCCTAGAACAGACATCCATTCTCTGAATTTAAGACTTTCACTCACCTAGCCAGAGAACCAAAGCAATAGCAAGTGATTAAGTTATCAATCTCACACTTAAAATTATAAACACCTGACAAAGCTGTCTGCAAATAAACCACAAAGTGGTAAGTAAATACATTTATAGAAACATAAATGCTTTCTCACATCATCTGTGAAAGAGAAAAGGTATCAATTGTGTGTGAAATATCATTCAGAAGATGAATGCATTTTAATCTTTATTTCAGCCATAAAGGAGGAACAATATTATGAAAGCATCAAGTACATATAACAGTAAAATTCAGAAAAAATTCTTGCTGACTTCAACAGTTCCTTCTACACTGAGAAAGCAGAGCTAGGTCAAAGGATATATGCAAAACTACACTGATCTAATTCACGCCAATTTGACATGATCTGTAAATTCTTATGTTGACAACATATACATTTTAACTCTAAACAAATCCAAAAATTACTCCAAACATCTTTGCTCTCTTATTCCACAGCAATATTTGTGATGATCAAAATAGGGTCTTTAGAAAATATTGCCAAAATGACTGCCAGAACTTCACATCTCTTGTGCAGATGAGCCTTAATGTGCTTCAACTTTCAGCACAGGTGAAGTAAAAAACTTACTTTCCTAATGCAAAGCACTCGAGCTTCACAGTTGAGCCTTTAGCTGCAGGAAGCGTCTCAGGAAACTGAACTTCTATTTTGGGTTCATATTCTCCCATAACACCTATGTGAGACAATCAAAAAAGGCAACTTTTAATTTTTAAAGCCTTTTTTCTCTCTTTAACATTACATTACATTAAATTCAAAATAGAGTTTATTTCTCTAGCACTCCATTTAGAAAGAGAAGCATAGGGACCTGCCAGTGAAATCACTGTCAGATGTAGGAGAGGAACAGGAGCACACAACACAAGTTTATCTTCTTATAAAGCAATTGGTATTCTGAGAATGCATGAAAGGTTACACTGTAGGAGGCAGAAACGTTCACTGGTGATTAGAAGCATTAGTTATTAATGGTACAGAAAAGAAGCCATACCATCCGTGCGCAGCACTAGGGGAGTTGGCGACCCAAGGACCTGGCTGTTGGTCACCGTGCTGGTTACAACGCAGGTGTAATTTCCTACATCCGATGGCTCGACTTTGGCGATGTAGAGGTGACCGGTCTCCTGAGACACAAACCGACGACTGTCCTCTTGTACAAATGATGGATATTCATTGAAGATCCAAGCGAACGACAATTCTAGTTGGTAATAAAAAAGAAATAAAGGTGTTTGGTATCGCTCTTCACGTTTTTTTTCTTCAAATAACAGTTTATTACTGTACTGTATTTTCAATACTGTATTACATACAATACCGTATTAGGTAACAAACAGGACCAGCAAGCCAATGATAGAGGAAAATAAATTTCTTAAAGTACCGGAAGCAAGCAAAACCAAAAAAGGCAAAACTAACCATCTTTTCACCAAAGCCATTATCACCTCCAGCAGAAGAAAAAGGTGAAAGGAATTCAAGGAAAGGATATTTTTTTATTTTTGTTTAAGACTTACTATGCATGGGAAGAGGATCAGACAGGAAAAATGAAACCAAACTTTGCTAAAATAGAAATATTATTCATTTAGTAGCTACCTAACAACTCGGACACTTAGCAGATAGAAGCAGTACAGGTGCATGCAAGTGAAAAGAATGTCAAAAGCAGCATAAATTCCCATTAGAGTTCAAAGCTAGTTTTTTCACAGAAAAATCCATAAAAATTCCATTAAAAAATCTCTGTATGAAATGGCAAAGTAGCCCTCACTACCATTCATTATGGTCACTTGAAAGGAAAGCCACACTTCAAAAGATAAACTAAGAGATTTGGCAAAAAGTGCAGTATAATTTGTTGTTTTCTGAACACGACTCCGAGCTCCGCGTGTCCAATTTTAATTGGCAAGAACCCCTTCCTGTGCAAGGCCATGTGCTTGTCTCATTCATATCCTACAGAATCACACGAAATTAATTTTTAATGGTTTTCCAGGCAAGAAATAATTTTTCACCCAAGTGCTGCTCAGCTGAAAGTTTATAAAAAGATTACAGCTTCTGCAAGTGCTAATTAGAGACAATTATAGTTTGATTGACCTGCCTTCATGCTAAAATATCTTGCAGTGTTTGCACTGCCCCTACAAAATGGAGATCTTCCCTTTTTGCACAGGTTTAATGAGACAGTGCATAAATTTGGATGCAGTCGTGAAACGGAAACAAGGCATTTTCATAATGCTCACAGCTGAATATGAATACACACCCAGGAAAGCACCAAGCCAATAGGACAATTTGACACAAGATAAGCTTGTACAGATGAAAAAACATTCAATAAATGAAATTATTAAAATATTTATGGACTGTCTAATGCAAAAAGGGCATCAAATGAAATGGCTTATCATAACTGCACTTAATTTTCTTCTATCAATATTTAAACTCCTTCCATTAACAGAATTTTGTAGAAGCACTGTGTATGAACAATTAACAGCCTCAGGACTTTTCTCAAGAGTTAAACTTCTGCCGCATTTGGAAATATGGTCAAAACCAGTCATCTGTCCTTCTGGACCTGCAGCACGTCTGCTCAGGTGAAACACTGACTTTCACTTAACACGAGAGGTGGAATTAACTGATGACAAGGAAGGCCAGCAAGGATTTGACAAAGAAAAGACAGGGTAGGTAGTGCAGTGGGAAGTAAAACTCTGTGATCTAGCTTGACTTCAGTAAGACTTTTGAGATGTGCCACAAGAGTCTCATACACATGGCAAAGAATATTCATAGTCAACAAATAATATTCTGTACAGCTCTTCTCGCACCTTACAACACAAATACCAAGACACAGGTGTCAGTGGTTTGCTGTTGAACTGAGAGGGCTTGCTGAGTATGCACTGCAGAGCTGGGAACTGTTCTGGCTGTGGTCTGGCACCATTCAGGATCTATCAGCCATTTCATATAGGAAAAATAAAATAAAAAGTAATTTTAAAAAAGAAAAAAAAGGAAGAGTACACCTGAAGATTCTGAAGGGGACTATGACGTCTTTGAGAGTGATGATTATATTGAGTTGCTAAATGGGAAACACCAGAAAATGAAGAATAATTCAATTTCCACAGAGCAGCTGGATTAAGAGAGTGACCATAAGGCTGAGGGAATGGCTGTAGGCCAAATTAGGTATCAATTAAGGAAAAAATGTAACTTACAATTTTCAGCTCTACATCAAACTCAGACATCCACAAGACACAAAAGCGTAGGAAGCCAGGTTTTAGTGGTTCTGACATTTATTAAGCTACATGTTTTCCTTAGCTCAAAATATTACTTTATTATTAAAAAAAAAAAGAAGACATCATTCAAAACACTTAGAGGGGACGGACAGATCTGGATACGCAGCAGGAAAATAAGCAGCTTGATTTCATTCCTATTATATTGGGTTAAGTCAAGAATAAACTCATTGAAATCAGTCACTATGATTATGAAAGCAACGTAACGTGTATTCCAGTTTAATTGGATCATTCAACAGCCTACGAATAAGCACTCCTGGAAACCTAATTTCCATTCAACATATATTTTCATGGACTCTTAAGAAAGGAGTAGGGTGTTTCTTTACCAGTGCCCCATGGCCATATCTCATTTTATATTTATCGTACTTTACAAAATTGTATTCTTATTTAAAAAAAAAATCATATTAAACAACTTGTTCTATGATTTATTATGTTTACAGTATTTGCCTGTTGCTGATCCCGGGGCACCTCAAGGGACATAAAGTCACTCCCTTTCTGTCAATTACAAGTTTTCAGTTGATTTTCTGTTATAAATGGAAGTAATATGTCTCTCCTGAGTTTCCTCGGAGATCTAAGCCTTTGCTTTCCAATGCATTTTTTCCTTATTTGGCAACCACACATGGATAAAGTATTGGAAATTGCAGTTATTACTCAATTTTTATTTGTTTACTACATCTTGGTTGGCTTCTCCTCTTTATTTTGCATTATTTGATTATTATTTACTGTGCAGTCTACAAGCCACATGTTCAGCATGCTCATACTGTTCTAGGGACTTTGTGCACCTAAGTATTCAATTAAAAATAGCTCATAAAATTGCTTGTCATTTTTAAACTTAATTTGTTTTTCACAAAGCGCAACAATTAATTCAGTATCATTGACTATCTGCCATAGTCATTTCCTGCCATCTATGAGTCTTGACAAACACACCTTCACTCCCTATGTAACAAAAGCTTAATATTGCTCAAGGGACATAAAGGGGTAAGCCCCACACATTTAGCAGTTTTTAATTGGGTTCAAAGCTAGACCTTAAACTCGCATACATGCTTTTGAAAAGATTACTTTTATTTGCATTACACATTTCCTCTAAGAGATGCTGCAATACATCAGTGGAAGACCACGGGATGAAACCAGGGCAATTTTATTTCTTGTGAACAGATAACAACAGTTGTAAGAATCCAAACTATAAATTAATTCAGGAAGTCAGCAAAGCCAAAGTTTAGAAAAAAATAAAAAACCAAAAAACCAAACAAAAAACCCCAACAAAACACTAAATGCACAACTTCTGAAGGTCTTCTCTGCTTGCCAATCCCCACCATCTCTTGTTCCTTTTGCTCAGGACCACTACTCCCATACATCTGCTTATTACGTGTCTACAAGCCCTGTAATTCACACCTCAATGAGATTGCTAAAAAAGCTAAAAGTAAATTATGTGAACAATACTGTTCTGAAACAGATTTAAACTTATGTTAAAAACTAATTGGATTTCAATTAGTGAAGCCAATGTTTCCATAAATAATCCTGAAAAGAAAGTACTTGATTTTGAGTGTACCAAACTGACTGAACGATACGTAGAGGTATTGTTTTATTTCTTAAAGCATTTACATTTCAATCATTGACACCCAAATCTATATTATTTCATACAGTTCTCAAGATTTTACAATACTCTGTAAAAGATACACAACGGGAAACTGAAATATCCTGGTATTTTGTGCCTTCAACTGGCATATGGCTTTTAAAAAAAAACTCTTTGCAAGAAAGTAATCAGATGAAATTTAGCAATGACAGAAACTGTAATTAAAGAGACGGCAATTTGTAACAACCAGCTATTTTGAATTATCTACCTTAGAGTTTGGAGTAAAAGTAATGAAAAAGTAACACTGATTTTGAGAGGAAAATGACAGATTCCATAATTAAAAAAGAAACAATTAGTTCATCATTTGGCCCAGTTTCAGCTCAAACCGTGAAGAAATGACAGAAAATAGAGAAAAGCCTTTGCCTTTGTGGATGAGCATCCCTTGGGAAGGAGCAAGCTCTCAGGGCTCAGCCCCAAAGCAATCTGGTACGGTGCTGTGGGGCAGTCACAACAGAAATGTCAATTTGCCATCACCGCAGAAGACAGCTCTGTACTTCTGTCTGCGTAGGAACCCCTAGGAAGGTGCAAACAAATTATTTAAAGGTGGGAAATGAGCCTGTGTGAGGTAAAGTGCATTAAGCTCCCAGAGGATGCTCTTAACCTGGACATAAACTGTCCTTAGTTCACCGCACCCTAATCCTTAGAGGATTACACTGCTATGGGTCAGGGTCACCATACTTGAGGATGCGAGTGTCCTGTGGGTATAACACATTTTGTCTCACACACAGTACCTTCAAACTTCTCATTAACTACTTATTTCTCACTTGGGCAAACTCTGGCCACTTTATTTCTCCAAGTTCCCCGACTGGCGTGCTCCATCCTTCCTTTGGCAAGGCAGCAGTGTCATCTGCAAGACTGTTCTTCGAGCCTGGACTTCAGCCAAGAAGAAAAGGTAATGCTTTCTCTCTGCCATAAAATAAATCGCATGTTTCTCTTGTTTTTCTGGCAAACATTAAAGGTTGTTTTACAAATAAAAATCTTATGCACTGTAGGTGTAAAATTAAGTGTTTATGTACTCCAGTATGGGATTCCCTGACATACACATAAACTAGATATTATAACATCTTTAGCTGTTACTGTCAAAAATGAAAAAACACTTCAGAATTTTATTGGAAACAAACTACACATAATTTCAGGGTTTCAGGTAATATTTTTGAGCACATTAAATGCCCAGAATCTGAAAAACTGTCCTAAGTATGTTCAGTTGGGAAAAACAAAACTTAGACTGTGTATTTCCAAGGGGCATCCTGAATTGTTTGTGTACATGTAATTATAGCACCGATAACGCAGAAGTCTTTTGCTGTCTGCAAAAGCTGCAGTCTCACTCCAGATCACAGTTTATGAACTGCAGAGGTTGGTGGTTTACTTCTTATTAATGTTTTCTGTATAAAAATAATGACAGTTATACAACCTCTATAATAGGAGTTGAATTATGACCACGAGGAGCAAGGCGAGACAACGAGTATCTGGTTAAAATAGTTGTAACATTTCCCCAGCTTCAGGAAAAAAGTTTGGAGATTTATAAATACTTCTGAAATTTCCTTCCAAACTCTTTGGGATAATTCTCTTCTTTTGGCTGAAGATATTTTTGTTTACACAAAATGTAAATTGTATCTTAGGATTCAGAGTCCAGCTACAAAAAGTGAAGAACGCATCCATTTTATTCCAGAGTATAATGGAAACACCCTGAGTTGAAACTGATTTATGCCAAAAAGACTAATGGTATACAAGGTGAATTATTGTGTAGATAAAATATAAAAGATCCATTTTCAGCATGCTGTGCAGGTAATTAGGCACACAATTTCTGTGTATGGAATAACCCAAGACAATGACAGCAGTGCACATTTAATGAGAATATTGAAATGTTTTAGCTGAAATTGCGAAGTTCCTACTTGAAGCTAACACCTAATTTTCATTTTTAAATGGAATATGTTAAGAGTCCACTTGTTTTCTGATTCTGAAATGAGCTAGTATGACGCAATTCCTTAAGCATAGCTGCAGCATGAATTATGTACTTCTCTAAGCCCCCTCCATCTACACAATCATAGACCGGCCCAGTAGTAGCCACACTAACTCACTGGTTACCTCTGCGTAGCTGTCACAGGTGACAAAGCCTTGGAGATGTAAAACTGAAGGGCCGTCTGTCTCTGTACTCCCCAATTTGTAGGGTTTTTTAAAAGTCTTTCGAAAGCAGCATCAAAAGAAAAATGCACCACTGTAATTAAAATGTAAACATTTCTAAGCTCATCCTTTGGAAACACAGACGTTCAAGACTAGCAGTTTTATTTCTTTATTAATAACACAGAAAAACTCACATTAAGTACATTTCCAAACAGTCTCTCCCCTGAAAAGCAGCTGGGCACTACGGCCTTGCCTGGCCTCACTCCTGTCACACACGGCATTTGGCCATTAGGCAGCATTAAGCTTCAAACCAAATGTGACCCTGTAATTCAAAATGCTCCTTAACTGGCAGGTTAAATGTTCCTTGGTGCTCTGAAGGAAGTCCAGATGCTAATGGAAAAGTCTAACAAAACACTTTTCTACATTTGGGTTCCAGTGCTGAATAAAAACCCTTTTTCGCTTCCCCTGTAGCTGTGCAGGATGATGGATTAGTTTCTCTTTATCACATTTCTGAACTAATTGTTTCAGACTCGCTGTGTCATTCAAAGTGTACTGGCTCCGATCAAATTGTTTGCACTCTGGGAGTATGCAGAAAAGTAAGAAACTGCTTTAGGAGGCAATATTTAAATACATACCCATTAGCCATATCCATGTCAAATGACAAATTGTTCTTTTAATCACCTCCCTAGAACTTTACATTTAATTGCTCAGAGCATTTCTAACAACTCTGTTGTGCTTCTTCAGTAGTTGAAAGTATTTTAAATTGCTTCCTGCCTATAATAATGTTGAGGATAAAAAGATGATAGTTAAGCTTATTGCTCAACTGAAACACATCTGATTTCTTCTGAATGTTAAATATTAGTGAGATAAACTGAAGGAAACTAATGGAAATACCCAAATGTATATTTTCAAAGGATTGTACTGATATTTATAGGTTGAAGGAGTAATTAGTGACAAACTTCATTTGGCAGTCCTGCACTCATTTAGGAGAAGGTACTTGGGTAAACCCCTGTGAAAAACAAACATTACTTCCAGTCGTCTTGTTAAGAGTGCAGGGATCAGCCACGACTGTGTGTTGGGACCACAGCCACCTCCCTCCTGCCTCTGAATCAATTACTCCATTTCCAAAGAAAAACTCAAGTATTTTAGTAGAAAAGGTAATAAAGAGCTGGAGGAGGAAAAAAAAAGCCCACAGTACCAATTTAGGAATAAAAATAATCTTGGTAGAGGGCCAAACCCAGCTATTTTCTCCAACTTTGTCCTCTTTTTCCCAGGGCATATCTGAGGTAGTTGGGAATAGCTAAGTGAAAAAGCTTGACTTGAACTTTTTTCTTTCAATTTGGTTCTTCCTAATCTATCCCCCTCTTTCTTTCCATCCCCCTCTTTTTCCAACAAACACCCCACCACCGAGAGGAACAGTTTTGCATTAAAACACTTTTGTCCCATATCGCTGCCTCTTTCCAGTCTATTCAGGTTTATTTAGGAGAAGGCTCATGAGAGAAGTATCACCAATAAAGTGCACATCCCATCCCCTTCTGGGGTCTTCCGGAGCACGTGCATAAATTCTGCCGATGAAAATTACGCAGTACTTAGTCTCAGCAAAGGCTGCTCTACTCTTTGCTTTCTCTCTCACCAGCCTACATCATACGTGCTACTACTATTTATAAAAGACTCTTGGTGAATCTTTAATCAAAACACATGTACTGCAGCCAGCAGGAGCTGATCCAATCTTAAGCAAAACTCCTGCTTGGGCTTTGGGTGAAACGGCCCCTTGCTGCACTAACTATAGTTTTTGACATGCTCCTCCCACTTATGAAATGAATAATCTAGCTTACAATACTGAGATTTTAAAATATTGTTTTGTTTTCTGATTTGTACACTTGGGAATGCTACTTTAAAAAAATATACACCACACACACACACACACACATATATATATACATATATACATGAGTATACCTATAATACATAATATATAACATACATTATACATAATATATATATTACATATATAAATATATATAGTATACACAAAATTATTATAGGAATACCACAGCTTTTTATTGTTTTGTTTTTGAGGAACTATTCTAGCCTTCAATCACCTATATATGATTAAGGGAGTGGAGCATCGCCCTTATGAGGAGCGGCTGAGGGAGCTGGGTCTCTTTAGCTTGGAGAAGAGGAGACTGAGGGGAGACCTCATTCATGGGGATCAATTTGTAAAGGGTGAGTGTCAAGAGGAAGGAGCCAGCTCTTCTCAGTGACAGCCAATGCCAGGACAAGGGGCAATGGGTGCAAGCTGGAGCATAGGAGGTTCCATGTGAACATGAGGAAAAACTTTTTCACTGTGAGGGTGACAGAGCACTGAACAGGCTGCCCAGAGAGGTTGTGGAGTCTCCTTCTCTGCAGACATTCAAAACTCGCCTGGACACCTTCCTGTGTGACCTGGTCTGGTGATCCTGCTCTGGCAGGGGGATTGGACTGGGTGATCTTTCGAGGTCCCTTCCAACTCGTAATATTCTGTGATTCTGTGATTTTGCAATGGGTATTCAAGATGTAGTATATAATTTACAAGAGCTAATATTTATTTATCCTTTACTCACTACCTGGCTATGAAGCTATCCTTCACCACCTAGATCTCTTAAACTAAGTCTTACAAAAGGGACAGAAGACTAAATACCTGAGAAATAAAATAGAAACACTAATATATTCATACATTCGGTGTCACTGATGTGCATAATGGAACATGAGAGTTAGAGAATTCTGTAAGAATTTTGAGTGCTACCTTGCTTGCTTGGTTTGCCCCTTCCCAGACGGGAATCACACATCTTTTGTTAAAAAGTTTTATAGGCCAGTTATACACCTAACTCCATGCCAGCTTAAGAACACGTACTGTAAAGAAGCTGCAGATGTTGCACAATTATCTAACTAAGGGCATGATAATTTTAGGCTAGTTTACTTCATCCTGGAACACAGGTTTATCAAAAGAAAAAATGTGTTATAAAGACTGCATTTGATAAAATCCAGATCAGAGAGAGTCTCTCTGTAGAACTGGTTTGCTACTGGTGGTGAAAATAATGCTCTGACAGATAGAAATCACTGTAAAATCCAGCTGTGAACACGTATTATTGTCCCTTGTAAGGACAAATATAAGTGTCTCTTGGGTACCATTTGATTTCAAACTGTCAGCCAAAATTTGTGCAGATGATGATGATGACACCAGCAGGATCATTGCAAAATATATTTTTAAATAAAAATACCATTTCTCCTCAGCAGACTGAGAACACTATGGAACCATTTTTAAGGCCATTGCTTTTATAATTCAACGTACTATTCTCCCTAGAATGCATTTTTGTGCAAAAAGCTCATAACACACCTACTACAAGTAAGATTTATTGTTCACGTGCAGATGAGAGTCATCCACCTCCTGGAAACACACTGAGGGGCAGTAGAAAAAAAACCACGTGGAATTCTGTCAGTTTGGTTTTGTCTTGTTTTAAGGATATGAAATGTTTCCAAAGCCAAAGTAGTACAATTAATCCAATTTACAGCTCTCTGAAAAAAGCATGTTGCTATTCAAGAGTTGAGGAAAAGAAACAATCAAACCATCAAAATATTACTGGTACACGAGATACTTTTCATGCCATGTTATTCATGAAGCACAGCCTTGCTGGAACTCTCAGGTCTCCAAATGGCAATACAGGAGACATGAGCAAAAATCTGCAAGTCTAAATACCAATTTGCAACAGACATTACATTATTCGGTGAATGATTTGTCATACCAGGCAGTGAGCAATAAATTGATCTATTTTTCCATAATCTAATACAATTTCATGTCATGACTTTAAAATAATAAGCTATAAGCTAGACTGATCCCTATCCTTCAAATACAATCTCATTTATCGATTAAGCCTACATTTATCAAGGCCCTGTAGCAAGAGGGAAGACATTCTTGCTGCTTTATACATGTAGAAATACCCTTGCCATATTGCATGAAATAGGAACGTATATCACTTAAGGCCAATCATGGATATAAGACAAGCAGAATTTCCTTGCAACTTCCAAGCAACAGCTTGTCAGCTCCACAGCGTTCTTGCCATTTACTAAAATTCTTGTGGGTTATGGTCATATTCCACCTAGTAACAAGATAACAGGGAGTATATCCACCAACTAAAGCCTAGTTTTATCAGGCAAGCCTGAATTCCTTTAAAAGTCTGAATAACTATCACGCAAATCTTCACTTTTACTAATAAAAATCATAACATTTTTCTCCATGTATAAAGCACCCCTCAAACCACCACAGACAACATAAAAGGACTATGCCTCCTTGCCTTCTCCTCTCCCAATGAATAGAATATATCTCAAATTAGTAACATTTTCTGAAATCCAAAATCCATGTCAGATTATTAAAACTGGCTGTGCTAAAAAAAGTATAAATCACAATATCTAGCAAATGGAAATAACAGCTGAAGACAAGATATGTGATAATCAAGATACACATGCAGTAGTAACAGTAGGTAAAGCCCTAAAGGAACTTGTGGATTTGCTTTATGCAGGGCTTTGCTGCTCCTTAGATAGAATTTTTGGAACAAAATCAATAGCAGAGAAAAATAATTTTTAGATCTCCATATGTCCAGCCTTTTCCATTCTTGGCAGAATGGAAAAAATTAGCATCGCATGAATGTTTTTTAACTGGCTGCATGTTAAGTGCGTCCAATATTAAGTTCTGTATGTTGAGATGTTTGCTGTATTGACAGTCCTTTAAAACCTTCAAAGACATAACAGTAACACAGTAAAAACTCAAAATAGCTGTAGAGAGCTCAGTAGCATTTAATGGTTGTAACAACTGAAAAAGAGAGCAGATCTACATAAATCAATTTGAGACATAATTTTATCTTTTGAGTATGTGGCTGAGATTATTTACTGATTTGTGGAAAAAAACAGGGTATTTTGACAGGTTCCCTGTAACAGAATTAAAATTAAATACAGGAGTATGGTCATGCAGAACGATGACAGATGACCATCTTAATTATCCAAAAATCACTGCTCAATTATAATGCAACTTAAATCATCTAACATAAAAACAGTTGAATTAGTAAACTATCTGGGGAGATGTCATCACACATGCGGAGTCATTTATTGACTCTCCCATTCAAACAACACAGGGAAACTGTTCTAACTCTAAAGAAAATATTGGAGTGGTTTGTGATACAGCTTGTGTTTAATGACAGAAATATAGAACTGATCTGTGCACCCTCAACTGGAAATACTGAGCATCGCCTTCCTCCCCCTGTACACCACAACCATCACAGAAACAAAGCTAAAATACAAGCTCAGCATATAAACAGATGTGTAGGAAATTAAACGGAGTTTCATTGTTGTTTAAATGGTCGATGTCCATACCCTGATGGAACTGGAAATGTAAACTTTAAAAGGACAAAAATGCTGTTAACTGCATGAATAATTTGTTCCCCATTGAAAGGGGATATTCATATTACTCATGT
The DNA here is from genome assembly GCF_000695765.1 of Mesitornis unicolor. Taxonomy (NCBI): domain Eukaryota; kingdom Metazoa; phylum Chordata; class Aves; order Mesitornithiformes; family Mesitornithidae; genus Mesitornis; species Mesitornis unicolor. The sequence continues at coordinate 59,600 of NW_010205188.1, read as the reverse complement.
AAATATCTGCAGCTAAGATAAGCAAAGAATAAAAAAATATGCCAAGCTATAGAAGGGAAGCAATTTCCTTTTTCCATACTACAAATTGGTATTTCTTTTGGGATGAACATTGGTTTCTATTGTAACTGGAATACTGTATATGGAGGAATAATCACAATTTAATCAAGTCTCTTCTTGAAGACTCCTTACAGAGAATACAAGAAATAAGTGCAAATCCCCATTAAGCTGGCAAGAACATGGAAATTGCATGACATAACATAAAAGAACAATATTTTGTTGGCTAAAGGGGAAGAGAAAACAAGGTATTTGAGAAGGTTTTCAGAGTTAGTGTTGTCTGAAATAATTTGATAGCTCAGTACAACAAATACAGAATCAAAGAAAAAAAAATAAATCAGAAGGCCGACTGGAAAGGGCTCCACAGCCCTCAGAGCTCTCAGGCCAGGTCATCTGCTCCTAAACCATCCATGCTCTTCCTAACAAACTACTTCTGCTTAAAGAATGGATATTTTATCTAAGCCTTATAGACCTGCATCCTATCGTGCCAGATCTAGAGGTATTGTATGCTTGATGTCATCGTGCTATAGGTTTATTTTAGTGAAGAAATAAGAGGAAGGAGTTTTTCCACCTTTCTCCAAGTCTCCTGAAAACTTCAATGGTTAATCCTCTGACTCTCAGACAAATCAAATGATTTCAAATAATTCTGGCACAAATTCTCAATTCCATTTGATAATTCAGGGAGCCCTCAGCTCTCTCTTTTTTGCACGAACACCACAATTAGGACGGGGGTGTCAATCGTATCCCATCCACTGACTGCAGAAGAAATTCCCACCTCTTCCACGTGTTGATTTCAACTGCTGTTCTTAGCAATACGAGCATGTTTTGTGTCACCTCTTGTTTAACACGTCAAACTTAAACATTGCAAGGCTCAGTGCAGAGTTGTAGCTCTGACCACCGCTGGCTGTACAACCATGCACAGGATGTAAGAGTGGCCGGGGTAATTGAGACTTTGGACTGCATATAGAAGCAAAATTTAATCATTCTAATTCTTATAGAGAGCTGGGAGAATGACCTATTTTCTCAGCAGCTGAAAAGACAAAGCTGTTGTAAGGCTATCAAGATGATTTAAGAGTATGTATCAGTTTAGAGAGAAATTCTGCAAGCTCAGAGAGTTGTAAAATTGCCACTTTATGGTTGTGTCTGCTTGGACTCTGCCAAATTGGAAAGTCCACAATACCTATATTATTGAATTCAACGTTTAGCTTATTTTACCTTGTCTTTGCAATCAAATCTAATGTTTAACATCAGAGCCCTTCAATAATGAGGCTCCACATCAACTGCGAAAATATAAAACCAGTTACTTTGAAATATTACTTGAGGCTCAATAGCAATTAGTCAAAGACTGAAGATGCACAATGAATGACGAAGTGTACTTGCAACTTTTGGTCCACCAAGAATCCACATATTCAGTTTTCTCTCCCCCCTCGAGATAGCACTGTTTTAAATAATGCTGGCATCATACAGTATCAGATGTCTTGATTGCAAGAAAACAGCCAGATACTAGCATAATTGAAGACAACAATCTACTCTTTGCAATTGTCTAGTCATAGAGAAAACCAGATCCATCGAGGCTTGGCAATTGTGAAATTGGGCAGAATTTTAACTCCAGAAGATACTCAGTTAATTACTGGAAATACCAAAAAAATCAGACATGTTAACTGCACAGAAATTACTAGGAGCTAGAAAGGCATTTCAAGATAAAAGTAAATCCTCCTAAGTATTTTCCTCCTCCTTCTTAGTTTTTGTTGTTTCTCTCTGTATGTACAT
>NW_010205188.1:54958-57745 GCF_000695765.1 Mesitornis unicolor | reverse complement strand
TCCTGCTCTCTCCTGCCTTTTCAAGGGGATAATTCTACTTTACAGTCAAATGGCTCCGGCTGAGGCGCAAGGCCTGGCAGGGCCCTTACCTCCGTCCCGGGGGGGTGGTCCACAGAGCAGCACGACTCCCTGCCCCTCTCGAACTGACACCGCACTCCTCATTTTTGTCCTGGAGCTTTCAAGATCTGTTTTTGAAAGAAAGGTGAGCTGGGTATTAGGAAACAGACTAGAGATACAAGAGTTTCAAGTCCTGATATCACATCTTAGTAGGCAACTAAATTCAGCAATTTCAGGGGATCAGCTGCAAAAGAAATGTCTGTTCAACATGAGGGAGGATGACAGAATTAGGACTGAAGTGAACTAATTTACAAGAACATAATTAAACAGATCCTATGGCTAATTTTGTTCTTATGCTAGGCTTACTCTACCCTAATTTTGATAACCAAAATGGAGTCATAAGCATAATGTAAAAATAGGTCCTTAAGCCTCTGTTTCTTCCGAAATGAAGGCTCTGATGAAAATAGCACCAAGATCCTACTGAGCTTGTCTAACCAACCATAACACAACGCTAACACCCAGTGATTCAGAAAGAGGATACATATCTTTTCAAACAGAACAGAAACCCCTCGACCTGCAGCAGAGCTCCTTGTGGTATCGCTAAGCTCTGGTGCAAGCAAGAACTTTGCACTCTGCTCTGCCCGGCTTCAGGTCTTCTGTGATCTTTTTAAGCTGTGCAAGAGGGGTAACAAATGCTACTGAACAGACATAAATGCAAAATTGCAGAGCAGCAGTTTGTTATCATAAATTTAAATTAACTTTCCCTCTAACTGGTGACTCAAGAACCAAGAAAGTATGGCCTCATTATATCCTTGAATTAAGCTAGATATAATATTTAATACAAACTAAGATTGAGGTTCTACACCAAGAAAGATTTCTCCGTGAATAAACCATGTATTTTTCCATAATAAAACCAAACAGAAGACAATTTAAAGAAAAATCCAGCTGTTTGTTTATAAGCTTGTAAAAGGATACTAACACACTCAGTCTTTAAAATAATGCTATCTTTATAACCAAGCATAATAGGAGCGGTGAGTTGACCAACAGTAGCTATTCCCCAAGACACAATATTTTTTTAATATTGAAAGCAACAGCTGTTATAGTCAGAACACTGAACAAGAGTGAATAGAATTTCAATGCTTCATTTAAAACAAAAAAATACACTGAATGCCGCAATAAGATACTGTTGTATTATTCTTTGTTACTGCACATAAAGCTTAAAAAGGCTGTTTTCCAGCTGCATTTCTGTGCAGGTACATCTCAGGGCCTACATTTTCACGCACAGAATAAGTCTGGATCCTTCAGCTGGACACGTTGTGGAGACCACATACAAGCATAGCTGAACTGACTTCACTGGGAGATGAAAATAGCACGCCTTGCAATTCATCTCAGGCCTTTTAAGCATCTTTCTCTTCCCTCCATAACAATACAGATTTATTAGCCACCCATAACACAATTCCCTCGAGTCATGAAAGAAAGAACCAAGAGCTGACAGCACCCCAGAGGACACAAACTATTCTATATTAGGATGAAAACAGCTATGCAATTTGGTTTTTAAAATATATATTTTAAAAAAATAAATCTATTTTACATGTAAAATTAATTTAGACCAAATTTTGCCCTCTTGCACCATAACCACTGCAAGTCATAAATCTTACATAACACGATTTCTGTAATTAAAATGAAATTATTTATCGCTGTTTTCTAAGCACGTGCGTTCATTTTTTATCGCAAACGTAGACCTTCAGAAACTGGGCTGCCTTTGTGCATGAGCAGGATGGAATTGGGCTGGGAGCACTTCAGGAAGGGCTGCGAGGTGTGGGACATGCCAAGGCACCCGGAAAGTCACAACCTCCCTACCCCGCAGGTAACGCAGCAGGCATCCACTGCAGCTCCACTTTGATCGGGTGCAATGTTGCACTACAGAAGTTACTAATCACTGATTACAGGTGAAGACTGCTGTCACAGAAGAACAGATCTTTGGAAATGAGCAGCAATGCAGAATCTATCAGAAAAATCAAGAATATAAGCCATACTACAATAAAGAATAATTTTTCACTAATTAGCAGGAAGCTCTTCATCCTATGTTCTGGAGCACTTTGAGTACTGGGCTAATCACACAGCTGCAGAATACCATCTCTTAATTAATTTATATACTTGTGTATTCTCTTTACACAATGTCTGGCAGCACTTTAAAAATAATTAAAATCATCATGCAAAATAGTAATAAAGTTCTCTATTAGCATTATACAATGAAGTCTAAACCTCTGACCTTGGGAAGTGCTCCCTGCTTATACAGGAGATTCTGGTCTGATTTTCAGGCACCTCTGTAGCATATTTAGAGAATTAAAGGTCGAAGCCAGTCATGCTCAGTAGAAAAGCAAGAGAGATGATTTCTTTTTGTTTGTTTTTATTTTTGAGGTTTTTGTGGTGGAGAAAAGCAAGAGAGATGATTTCTTTTTGTTTTTATTTTTGAGGTTTTTGTGGTGTTTTTTTTTGGTGGGTTTTGTTTTGGTTTTTAAATAAAGCCAGTATTCTAACAGCAACAACACTACGGAATAGTGCTGTATCTTCTAATAAAACTTGCTATTACATGAAATCATTGGGAAGGAACATTAAGTTCTCAGAAAACTGACAAGGTAAATAAAATACTGTAAAAGGTGGGCAAATAACGGAAAAGATTGTTTACTTCTACAGATCGATTTGTATCTCTGAAATCTGAGGCTCTTA
>NW_010205188.1:399-54928 GCF_000695765.1 Mesitornis unicolor | reverse complement strand
GGAAAGAAAGAATGAAAATAAGAACAGGACAGATGAGGACTTTGAGAAGCAGTAAGTCAGAACAGGACTCACTTCTCAGTGCTCCTTGGGATGACAATACCCCATTGCTCTGAAAGAAAAGGGCAGAAACATCTATGAAGTACTTCTGTGCTTGAGCTACTGATCTATGCATTGTCTTATCGTATTTTTTAAAACTATCTACTTTACCAAACTGGTCACCAAATGAAGTGTTTTAATTAGTTTCTCTTGCCTACATCTTTTTACTTCTTAGTTGCATTTATTATGATTTATCACGTACCACTTTAATCTCCTTTAATCTGAAATGCTACCATTCCAGTAGGAAATGAACAACTTTATTACGTAACTCCACTAGGCAAAGTCTCTAAACACAACACTGAAAGTATTTCGGTAAAAATCTTATAAAAACCTGCCTACACAAGAAAATGTATTCTACTTAAAATCAATCTAGAACTGTGTAATTTTCAAATTAAATGTTTTATTGCCCGATTATCGTTTGCCATATAGAAGAAAGTTTAAAATTAGCAACTGAGACTTTTCTGACTCCTGAAACAGCATTTTCTCCTCTTTTCCCATGCTAATACATCTATTTGCTTCATTGCTTTAGTACCAAGTACATAAAGCTACATCAACTGAAATACGCAAGCCATTGCAATAAAATGGAGCAAGAAAATGTAATTCAGCCTTATTGCAAAGTCTTTTATTCTGCCCAAAAAGGATAACAATCAAACCTGTTCTTGCACATACAAACAGCAAAGATATGAAAACCGCATATTCCATTGGGCTCTCTCCTTCCATTTAATAAGTTACGCTTTAAGTCTCAAGCACACTGCTAAGAAATTTTTCCAAACTCAGAGTAACAGCAACATGAGCATCATTTCCACTGCCTCTACCCTGGAATAACCTTATGCATTTGGGACAGAAGCACTTAAAAGTTCCTGTGATACCAATGACCATTAAAAGACATGGATTTGTGAATTCATGAGAATATGCTACCTGAAGCATCAGTAGAAGGTAAAATGTACCTTGTTCTATTTTTAAAAAAATATCTCCATCTGCAGAATGCATGCCTGTTGACTGCATTCAACGCTGTTCACTGCAAGTACCTTCTAAAATGTTTCTAGTTTCTGTAATCTTGCCTAATCAAGCAAGGTGAGCAAATGGATGATGCAAGAGCAGAACAAATATTACGCCTATGCTTCAAAGGGACTTATCACCATGTCATAAAAAAATCCAGGGAAGTTTTGATGAAAAGGATGCTCCAGATGCATGGCTCCCTCCTAGCTTGTGGCAGCAATGAGTTGTATCACCTCTGTGAAGTTTCACCTGTAAATCACTTATCTGTACATAAGAACTTCATGGGTAGAGGCAGCCAGAAGTTATATCAACTTCTAGTAATTTCTTAATTATTTTATTTTTCAAGTAACAATACATTCACTCCCTGGAGAGAAGCAGGATTTCATAGGTTTCCAACTCCAAGTCTCATGACACCCAAGCTTCTTATAACTTTTACCTTAATTAATATTTACTGTCAACACAGGTTTGATAGCAACTCTACCACATTTTGATAACTACAGAACAAGGGTTCATGCTCTGCAAACATAGTTGTACTTCAAGAGCCACAAAAATACTTATTCCATTACTTCATTAGACTCAAAGCAGCAGAACTTGTTAAATGTATGTTATATACAATTCTGTACTGGTAGGATGTTCAATATCTAAATGAGTCAGACAACCAAACTGTTTTCTTGAATAGGTAATTCTGAACTGGACACTTTGTTCGATGTCAGTGTGTAATGAAGTACCAATTCACAGCCAGCGTGCCCAGGTTAAAGTCACAATATTAAAAAGAAATGAAATGTCAGTCTCTTAACTCTTAAGAAAAAAAAATAAATTAAAAAAAATAAACAGTCTCAGCATGTTGTAATAGCTACGTTGGAAATGACAACTTCAACAGAAAATTGAGTAAGACACATCTGTTTCTTAAAAACCCCAAACCTCTTCACCACCACCTAAATTGACTACTGCATAAGCAAACCTCCTTCCTCACCACTCTATCCTCCAAAACTGGCTACAGCAAGGCATTCCCATGACCAGAATATGATTTCCATTTTATAGTTCTTTTAACAAATACCAGAAACTGAACGTAGATTTGGCATAATTTTAAGCTTCTTGAAAATACCTGCATCCCCTCAACAGAGCAGTTGGGATACATGGCCCACTAATGCAAGCGTGCTGCCTGCAGACATACAGCACCCCGGAAATGAACAGCAGAGTCGCACATGGAGCAAGTGAGACTTTCTGCTGCCTTCACTGTGCCTGGGAGAACCATGGTGGGGAGGGAAGCAGGGATCAGATCAAAAATTATCTCCACGTCCATCAATTATTGTTGGATGTAGAAAGGAGAGAGGAGAAAAGTATTAACAGTGCAAAAGTGAGTGTTACTCGAAGCACGTGAAGAACAGTGGTGATTTGTCACTCAAGGAGAGGTTCACTGGCTGCTGGGGAACCATGTTTCATTTTTGTAACAGAGAAATCATAATTTCATATCAACCTCTACAAAAATCCCTTAATGCTGTGACATGCTGCTGAACTTTCATTTTAATAGCACGATATTTATGCACATGAAGGTAATGGTACAGTGGGTTACACACAAACACACACACAATTTTTAATTTTTTTATTTTTAAAACCCCATTTTGGTAAGACAGGAGCAGCTCTGGTACTGTTGATGGGCTCCTCCTGCCCAGGACAGCAGAGCGGCTCCTTCAGGTTGAGCCCCAGCCCTGACACGCAGCTACCAACACTGCCCCGCTGCCCAAACCCACCCATGACCTAACCATTGCATCCCCTAAACACTCCAGGACAAGACAAGCAGAAACAACCTCCCACCCTTAAGGCACTTTTTATACACAATCCAAAGCACTACTTAAGAGTTTTTAGTTCAAAATATTGCTCCTATCTCTGCTCACATTACATCAGCCTCATTCAGCAAAGCCCGTCTGAGTCAGTACCTCGTATCCATAGAAATACTGCTAATAAAATGCAGCAAACTTCTAGATAGAGCGAGCAGGTGAGGGAAGAGATTGTTTCTACTGCATGAAAAGCAGAACATCAATGAGCAAGTTGTGCAGGGATTAACTGGCTGCTGGAGCCAGCTGCGGTGAACAGCACCAACCAACAGGATCAAAAACTTATTTACAAAACTGTCAAACTCTCCCCTTCCCTTAAATCACCTTGAGTGCAGCAGAAAATGTAACAGGAAAGAATTAACCACTCTTACATCAATTAACTGAGAATTATTTAAAAGCCATACAACAAAGTCTACATTATGTAAATAAGAAAAGCTAAAAAGAAATGGGCACAGATGTATCAGAGTGTGGTGAATATGAGATGCCATCATGGAAAGAGGTAAAAGTCTGCAGAGAGAGAAAGGAACAGAGAGAGATGAGATGCCTTTGTAGGCTCTGTGGAACTGAAGGAAGAGACCAGAGGCAGCAGGATAAAAAAAAAAGCGATAGAGGAACATTAATAGCATAGAAGTTGAGTCAACATCTGATGGGCAGGGATTTACTTTTTTTTTTTAAACATGCTTTGCACTGGAAAAAAGTGCACTGAAACAACTGGAAAAAAGCCAGTGTTACAAGGGAAACATATGCTTTGAAAGAAAAACATTCTCCAAAATATATTTCCAAAAATATGTCTTCCATAAATTCATATTATCTGGGACTTATCACTCAACTCAAGGCAAACACAGCACTGAACAAAGCAATTCAAGCAATTTGAGAGATATCTCAGGAGGGAAGGATGTTTGCTCAAGGAAATTATCCTACAGCTGAGTTCTCAGATGCAACACAGATTTTGCTCCCCTAAGCAAACCCTAGGAATATCCTGACAGTCTATAAAGCACCTCCTTCACCAGAGGTAAGGAGCAGAGGTGCAGCAGTGAAGGACACCAGGGTACTCGTGTTTTATTAAATGCTCTGGTAGATCTAGGTCCAGTTACCTGAAGGTGTTTGTTTATTAAGTAAGTGGCAGTGTTTCCAAGAAGACTTCCCTCAATAAATAAATCAATCAATATAAAGCATCCTACGGTGGTTCATTTTTGAAGCACTGGGAACATGTCGATGACAGGGGATTTTTTTTCCTGTCACTGACTTTACTCCTTTATCTTTCCAATGAAAGCCACCTTCTTTAAAGAAATGGATGGATTCTCCCTCAAATATTACAGAATATAGCCGGGTTGTCACCAGAAAGTATTGCCAGGAGACGGGTAACCAAAATCTGTCATTTCCCCCATCTCACTTGGTATGGAGAGCCTGGCAAAAAGCCCCACTGCTTTGATTAGGGCCATGTGGACTGTAACAGATGTAATGATGACAAATAACAGATACAGCAGATGAGTAAGTGTCCTATCAACAGATGTCTTACCACAGCTGCTGCTTCACACACAAAAATACGCTAACTTGTTAGTCAGCATAAAACCCAAATATTCACTGATCTCCAAAATATTTGTAATTCTCATCAAAATATGTGTCCTACCTAGGTTAAGCAAAACAACACGAAATGCACAAGTTTATACAGAGCTGCAAATATAACAAATGCCCTGAACTTCAGCACAGCTAATTAAAAACACACCCCTAGAAGAAACCATACCTTCTTCATGGAGCTGCTCCAGCTTGCGCCTCCAGCTTTCGCTGCCTGTGGATCACATCTTTGAGGATCAGCCTCTCCAAAGCTCTGCAACCCTGAGACTGTGTTTCTTGCTGCAATTACAACTATGAAGTAGCTTTATCTGTTTGCAATGAGATGAGCCATCTCCCCATCCAGGAGCTACAATAGCTAGGAGCTAGGCAGGAGTGATCTGCCTAGCAGCAGAGGCAAACCCTAACCCATCACTGACCCTGCCAAATCACCTGTGCCATTTTCTTTTCCAGAATCAGTCAGGTTTTCTCTCTAGCTCCAGCTGCTGTTCAGTATTTTTAACTTGATTTGTTGAGGATCTTGAAGAGCTGACACTAATGGATTGTGGTTTTTTTGCTTTTATTTTAATAGTTCCCCAGTTTCTCAACCTAAAAGTTGTTTGTCATGCACACTGCACCTCAACTCTTTAGTTTAATAGAAGTACAAGGGAACTTAGAGATGACGATTTCTACGTAAGTGATTTCAGTAACTTACCTCAAGTAAGCCATAGAGGGGATAGAGTGCAAGCACAAAATAAATACTGTATCAAGAACAATATTTACAGAGGAATTCAGAGGAAATTAAAACTTTTAATTTTACTATCAGGCTTACTGGTAGACAAAAAATGCAGAGGCAGAAATAAAAGTAATACATTTTCATGGTAGCACATTTGCCTGGTTCATGTAGAGGAAGAACAGTTACCGTATTAACTATTCACATTATTTTAAGAAAGAGGTAAGTGAATTTTCATATCTGACAAATAAAATAACTCAGACTTGGTATCCTGAATATAGCATATGGTACTGACATCAATTGCTTCTGTGATGTTCAAAGCCAACACTTCCGAAACAGGGATACAATACCCTGTTCCTTGGGTGCTCCCCTACAACTGCAGCAGTATCTAGCCGAGTACAAAATGTTTCCACAGAATAAAACAGTTTCTGGAAAATTGCTGCAAACACTTATGACTATAAATCTCTCAGGTTACTAGCTAGGATTAGACTACATTAACAGGCTCAGGAGGACAGGATAGATAAGAAAAATTATTCTTTCTATCCAGGCACTGTACAGCAACACTAAAGTTGTACCTTAACGGATATTAAGGAGCACATCAAAGCAAACCAGAATAGATTTTGTTCATTTCCTTTACAGTAGCCAAAAGTGGCTAAAGCAGATGGCCTGTAGTTACTTTCCTTACAGACTACAGGGAACAGGCACGCAGTGAAATGCATTTCTTGCCATGGCATCGTTTGCAGCTGACAAGTAAAACTGGTATATTCTACTGCAGTTAAGGCAGAAAAAAAGAAAAGAAGAAACATCACTTTGATGCTGACAGTGGAGACGTTTAAAACAATAAAAGATTGCCAGGTTCACATAAAAAAGCAAAAGTGAAAAATACAACTTTCTCTTTAGGAGACAGGACATCGTGCAGTCCAAGAGGAGGAATCATTTCTTGAATACTGAAGATGAAAGACAGATGAAGTTTCCCATGCAGCCATATCTCCAACCTGTGCAAAAGCACTAGTTCTTAAAAAAATTAATCAAAAGCTAAAACATACTGCATAATCTAATTCAGTATTCTTGTGCAAACATATTACTCTATAGTCCCTAGTAAAATTAAAAGAACATGCTGAGGTTGCAAACTCAATTATTTGGAGTTAGAAAATGCCAGAATTCCTCAACTTTTCTTAATATACCTTTATCTGCAGTCTCATTAATCTCATTCCGCCAATCCCTCACCCCTTAATTATGATCATGATACTCATCACTACAAATTAAATTCTTCTATCCCCTCCCTTTGCTTTTAATCCAGAGAGTTTTCATAGATTTTGCTGGGTCTGAATTCAAGACAGACCACCTCATCTCAACAGCAATGCCAGACCCCATTAGGGGAGCATTAGAGACACAGCCACAAACAACAGTCATGGGGAGCAACCAGGAGTTTGGGCACAGTCTAGCCAAGTCTTCATGTGTAGAGGAAGGTCTAGAAAGGGATTCTCTTGCCTATACCTAACGTACTGGGAGAAGGAGATGCCTCAGTGAAGCTGGGAAGCTTTAGGGAGCAGAATCTGATAGAGTTGTTTCTTAAACAGCAAAGACAAAGAGTCAATTCAACCAGAACAGCCTAAAGGTCTTCTCATGGCCATCTGCTCTGCTTTTGGAGCTGCTCAGTATGGGGAGCTGAAGATTCATACCAGAGTTTTCTGCTATTAGAGCAGCCAGTTTCTTGTCTTATCTGGAAACCTCTCCTATCCTCAAGTGCTGCTGAGTAGATTTAATTAGCTTCTGAGATACTGAATGTGGAAGGTGTCAAATTATTTTGCACCAACATCGAGCTGCAGCAGTCATGAAGAGCACAGAAGCTCTTGCAGAGTGCTGACTTCATGCTCCTGGTAGGACGTTTAAGGAAACCCGATAAGCAGAGATCCTTGCAGTTGCTCCAACACGCTCAATGAGACACACTGCAGCAGTTTTACTTATCTACGCTGAAATATGTTTTCACTGTAAACAGCTTTCTTACACTTGTACCCTCCTATCAACACATTCTCAGCAGTCAGTAGAAGAAATCATTTAGAGCAGAGTGAAGGCACACCAGAGGACTAACCACCACCGTGACCTGCAAGGCTGGCACTGGCTTTGCAGCAGCTCTCAGCTGCACGCTGTCCCCACACCTGCGTACTGCATCTTCGCAGGAGTTCCTCCTGGCATCACTGCTTAGGTAAGACAAACCAAAGGCTGGAGCCAGATAAACTCAAATTAGAATTAAAACTCCAAACAGTTCAGAAGAAGCAATAAGTTACTGCATATTGGGTAAGGCTTTGACACAAGGGTTACTGAGTAAAAACTGTATTGCGATATCCAGATCAAAACAGATCATCTAATGGTTCCTTCTGATCTTTCATCTTAGAAAGACATAAATAACCTACAGCACAGTTTATTTTCTCAAATCTAAAGTACTGCAAACACTACCTTTTATCCTATTGAAGAACGACTCTGTTCCTACCACCTACACAAACACACACTGACTGGCCTGACCACTACAGACAAAGTCAATCCACTGCAGTTCAGCCAAAATTTCATTTGCTCTGTCACACATCTGCTTCTGCTCCTCATATCCTCTATAAAATCAGTCTGGCCTTTTCCGTACACATGCTAGAGCTTCGGTCTGGTTATAAAATCTCTCTTCCAATATTAATCATTGCTCTGACCCAGATATAATAGAGAGACATTTAAAAACCAAGCAGTATAATCCCCACACAGAAAACAAATCCCATGTTTTGGTTTATAAAAGCAGGAGCAATAATCGTTACACAATAAGAGGGGTAAATAGATAATAAATTACATTTGGTCTTGCTCAGAATGAATTGGTATCTGACACTGCATCATCTGGAGGAAGAACAGGAGATCCTTGAAAGCATGACTTGGAATAAATTAAATTCATTACACAAAGCAATGATTTGTGATAAGAATTCACTCCAACTTGATCTACTTGGACACCTTATATAGTGACAAATCGATGCAATTCAGGGTGTATAGCAGATCAGTACCATGGTGTGGCTAAGTGTCTTGCTTCCAACTGAAAACAGTTGCAATGCAAAGCAGCCCTTTTCCAGCCTCTAGATTGACATCTTCCCATGGACACTGGGATATGGGAAGTGGGTTTTACCCTTGCCATGAAGTCAGTAAATACTGAAGTCTGGAAGCACATTTAGGTCCCACAGTTCAGACACTAAGCTCAGATCCGGAATCTCTAGACAATTTTTTCCGGTAAAGAAGGATTTATTACAAGGCAAAAGGGTTTCTAAAAGGAAACAAGACAGTAATTCCACTGAATCCCCATCAGAAGAGCTAGAAGAAAGAAAAATACAGGCTGGATAAAACAGAACTGGCTTAAAGAGAGGCTACAGTTATTTTTAAATGGAAGCAAACAAAAGAGAAAAAAAATCATCAAAGATGAAAGGGTACATAAGGGTAGCATATGTTACCAAGAGCTAAAGTTAGAAATAGTAAGGAGAAAAATGCTAGATTTTTTTAACCAAAGTTGAACATTCAAAAATATTCTGAAAAGAATATGAAATAAAACCAGAAAGAGGTATGTATTAAGAAAACAGAGGTTCAAAACCAGCTGAATGAAAAAGGATTGTGAACAATCTATAGGAAATGCAAAACACAACTGTTAATATCAGATTATTAACAATCAACAGCATCATATCGTACTTTTATTTGGTACTCAGTGAAGAAACATATTGGCAAATTGCAAAAAAGAATTCAGAGCGTAGATGAGAAACTGCGGCAGTGCAGAACCAGTCTCTAAACCAAGAAACCCAATAAATCACTGACTCATTTGATGGCTTTACTTCATTACTGTGTAAAATACTATTACATACAGTAAAAGTAATCAATATAAAAGCACTAGGAAAACACATGACATTAGATGTTACAATAAGTTCATAAAGATAAACTGCACTCAACAGCGTGGTAGCTGCCTTCTTACACACCACAGTTTCCAACAGAGATCCCCAGACACCAGTTTCAGCTGCCCATCAACTACAAACTCTCATTCTCTCCATTGGCTCTGCAAAATCATGAGATTATCCACACTGCAATGTACTAATATGATGCAAACATTAATATGAAGTTGAGATGGGTTTCTTTTGTGGGTTTTGTTTTTAATGGTATCACTAGTAAATTATGAACTTCTGTGGACAAAACACTGACTAAACTTAAGTTGTTCCCAGACCGTATTAAGATATAAATGTGGTTTAGCTGGCTTTGGGTAAATAGGTTTTGCCTTCCTTATTTCCATGGTGAGTGGTATCAGAAAAAAGCCTGTATAACCATCTAGTAAAAAGCTACGAAAATAAATGCTAAGGAAAGAAATGAAAGTATTTGAAATTCAAGTGCTAAAAAGGCCTTCCAGCTAACTGGCAAGTCCATCTTTCCAGTCTGTTCCATCCCTCAAAAGCCAGCACAAACAGACTACTCAGAGCACTTTCTTCTTTGCTCTTCTTGCAGCAAGAGAGTGAAAAAAGAAAATGCAGGGATCATTGGAGCACATTAACCTCCTTGGAAGAGAAGGGAATGAGACAAGATCTTTAGAGAATTGCATTCTGTCTGCCTCCGCAGTAATGGCATTACACTTGAATGAAAGCAAAATTATGTGGAAGACTGTTAGTTTACTGAAGGGTCAAAGAGATGACAGCTGTGGCAGGCAGCGGTAAACCTTTAATACACCATGATGTACCAATGTGCACATCCTTCAGTGGATGAATAAATGTGGCTGAACAAGGGATTACACCTGAGCAAGCAACTGCATAGATTAATAAATTCAGCATCAGACCATCCGACGACAGAAGCTACAGGAGTGGAGAAAAAACAACAGCCCAGAAATACCCACCTGTTCTCCTGCTACTGTTTATGAAAACACATACAATCCCAGTGCTACTGAAAAGAGTTTAATAGATTGAGACATGTACATAAGGAGAAAACCCCCAAAACACAGTGGGACCTCAAATCTTTGCACTGGTATCTAAGCAGAATCATTAAGTGACAGATGCTCTATGTGCAGATTGATCTCCAGCCTAAGCCAAATTGCTCCGTGTAGGGTGATGTAATCCTCAAAAGTATATTGTTAACTACAATTTAATAAAAAGCCATGGGCTGAAAAAATACAGTTTCATAAAAAAGAAAGAAGATCTCTCACTGCACAGGGCTGAGAGGTAATAACAGGAAAATAAAAAACAGGTACTGCATCTCTTCTCCTAAGTAGTGAGAATTTCCTTGGGTATTAGAGACTGCCTACAATTCACAGCCTGTGCTCTCTGTCACTGCTTACTACCATATTCTACTAAAAACACTTATGCTAATACATTATCGATACAGAAATAAAGACAGAAGCCATGCAGTGTAATAGGAGTAGCTCTGCAAGTTCCATCACGTTAGTATTAAGATACCCACTTTGTTTATCAAGTAGTTATACCAGCAATCATCAGGACACAAAGTAAGCAGGTTGGCAGCAAACTGAAGCCCTGAAAAAGTACATTTAAAGTAAGAAGATAGACAGTGAAAACATTTAAACAGTTATCTTCAATCTCTCCAAATCTAACATTCATTGTGTTGCAGCCATGCGTTACTTACAGTTAAAACTTACTATATATTTATATATTCATTGAATGTTAGTATAACTCGGTACATCGTGAGACAACTGAGCTTGTTGCACACCTTTTAGCAACACCATTTTGTCTATTTCAGAACTTATTGCTGCAAAATGCATTCAGAATTATTATTTTAAGTATTTATTTCAGTCTGAGGAAGCTCAAAATCCAACAGTTTTATTAGCCACGAAGGACGAAGTATGACACTGATAGCACAGATGTGTTTATGTTGACTGAAATATTATGTTTGATTTTGTAAGTTGCAAGACTGCAGTTGAAAGATCAAAGCATTAAATTCCTACTGAACATTCCTATCAACTTCAATGGGCTTCGGATCATTAATGTGGTATTAATGTAATGTAAATATTTTAAGTATTGTCGTAATATTATCAGTAGTATGCTGAATGGGCTAACAAGACCCCATTAGAGTACTTCTGACAAACAAAACAAGGGTCGAAATTCTTTTCTTTCCCTAGCAATGACTCGCTTTGATTTTTCTGTGAACAATTCCCCAAAAAACCCCACAAGAACTAAGATGAAAACATTTTTTTGTTTAGACGGATGAAAGGGGATGAGGGGAGGCACAGGGAATGCCCAAACTGTTAGTTATTTATAACCACTCTTGCACCTGCAGAATTGAAGCTAGCAAAATGGTTCCTGTTAAATAATTTCAAAATTTAAGCATAAAGTCTAAATATTTAAAAATATAATGGATCATATTGGTTTAATCTATATGTGTATTCTGTGACTGAAAAAGGACTTTTAGGTTTTAAGAGCCTTAAAACACCCACAGCCAACTAATCCCACTCAACCCAAAAAACCTTCCCTCCAAACTCCACCACCAAAACCATCAAAAACCTTACAACATAAGAACTAGATGCTACATGTGCTAAATAATTTCAGGAGATTACTGCCCTCTAAAGAATAACTACATTAACAAAACTAATGTTTACATGACAAATAGTAATTGCCAAAATGCAGATAGCTACTAGAGAAATGAACAAAAGGGGAACTATGAGGATGACACATGAATGGGCCAATAAACAAACAGTCCATTCCTCACTCGCTGACAAGAAATAAGCTTTAAATTCATGCAGAAAATGTTTGGTAGCAAAGCTGCCCTCAGCAGGACTCTGGCAGTAGCTAATAAAAGGTGGCAGGCAACCAAAAGCAGCTGAACAACAAGGTGCACGCAAAACCGCAGCTCCAGAAGATCTTAGCATCAGCACTGACATTGCCACTACCAGGTCACATCTCTGGTCACGGCACACTGTGGCCACCAGGACTGAGGCAGCAGGAAGTCTGAATGTCTCCTTTACAGCTACAGGAGAAAAAAGCTGATCCAGATCAATATACTTAACTGTCCTCCTTCCTCTGTCTGAGCTAACTAGTAAGTTCAGACACTTATTACATTAACCAAGTCCAGTCAAGCGAAGTATTTAATATGAGAAAAAGATGGACAGACACAAAGGAAGAGCTGCTATTTTCAACCTCAATTAATGCCTTAAAATAGTGAGTAGATGCAGCTAACAGAGGATGTGATCCCTTTTGTACAGACTGGTTTTACACTCTGACCTGGGGCTTCATCCCTGTGGTACGGAGGATTCAAAGGCCCTCTGCATGTCAGGATACTCCCAGCTGAGGGCCACCAGTCACTGACCGACAGGCAGAAGGGCTGGACACAAAGCTGGGGGTCAATACAGCCCCCTGCCAAACCTCTGCTTGCACCCAGCCTTCTCTTATGAGATCTCAAATTACATGAGTAGAAAAATAACAGCAAGTTAAGACTTGTCTTCACTGAAAGTGGCACTTTTCTGAAGTTACATGAGCCATAATGTTGCAGGTCATTAAATCTGTAATTTCGGCTGGGCATGCACGTTCGCCTTTGAACTTTTTGAAAGTTTTTTTTCCAGACAATCTACAAAAGCAGTGTGAAAACTTAAGTCCTCATGAAAAAAACGACACTGGAAAATCATGCAATAAATAGCTTTACAGGAAAAAAGAAAAAAAAGGTCAGATTTTTTTATATATCCAAAATATTCTTCACCTTACTTCCTATGCCAGAAAGTTTCTGCTCTCTCTCCTCATGATACTCCTCTCTTTCACAAACTATTCATGCACAAGCTTTGAAAGATGCTGAGAGACAAGCAGATTTACATAAAAAAACCAAAACCTAACCAAAAGATAAGGTTGCTGTGGGAATAAGAAGACAAAAACTGTTACTTAATGCAACACAAAAAGGACGGGAACTGGAGAGAACTCAAATGGAACTGAAACTGTCACCCCCACTGAAAAGGTTATGATCTGTAACTGCTTTTTCTCCTTCATTTACTCTATGCTTTTATGTATTTTCATTTTCTCTTCAAATACTATTTATAGAATATAATAATTCAAGTTAAGATCAAAACAACTTTAAAAAAAGATCAGAAGTCATATTTTCCAGTATGTTGCTCATTATTGTCACTCACTTGTAAACTCTTGTAAAAGATGAAATACGACCACTATGCATTAATGCTATGGATGTAGATCCAGAATTTGAGATGAATCTTCAGATCTCATATATAAAATGTATATTAAAAAAACCAGACTCAACCATGTAATTTTCGTTCTTTAAACTACAGTCTGTGGTCTGCAGTAAAATTTTGCAAAGCCTAGTCAGTAAATTCAGAATTAGTTTTTTTCCACAGCTGCAATCAGAGGCAATTCTTATAAATTTTGAAGGCAGAAGGAACTGTCATACCGCCCCCTCTCCCCAGAAAGTCAAGACACCATTAATGTCAGTAGTTTATCTCAAAAAACACCGACTCTTATCAGAGCTTGCTGGAATCGCTTCCCAGCTGGCACAAAACATCACGGGAAGGAACGAATCTGTCCCATTTTCAAGCTGTTGATACAGGATAAATGTTTCTTCACATTCTGAAAGATGTATTTCCGTCCACTGCATATCCCTATAGCTGCCTTAGCTCATTAAATAATGTGCCATACGACCTCCCTACACAGTGAACCTTTAAAATGAGTAATGTGATGAAACCTGAAAAGACTCGATTCATAAAGTCTCCACCAATGGATGATCTTCAGCAGCATCAAGACCAGAAAGTAATCTGGAATTAACTAGCTAAAAAATTTCTTGAACATATGGCAGAGCTTTAAAAGATTGGTTCTTATTTGTACTTGAGCTCTTTCAAGCTACACCAAGGTCTCCTAAAAATGATGAAGCAGCAGATCTGAAGCTCCTATAAGATGTCACTGCAAGATTTATGTTGGGGTACATACACATCAGTGTGAACCAGATCCTGTGTTTGGTACTAAGGCTGTTAGTGCCACAATTTGCCTGTTATCTTTATCTTTAACACCATAAAATTTGCCTTTCAGTTGTTTACCAACAGCAACACCTTTATCTGCCACCTCTGAAGTACAGGAGAACCCTTAACTGAATTTAACATTGAACTATTTGAAGATTTTCTGCATTACTTTCAGAGTTATAAATAGTAGTATGAGGAACCAGGATAAAATATACACTAATTACCCTTGACTATGCAAATGAAGCTGTTTTTAATTCAGGTTTAAAACATTTTAAAGTTCTCATTGCACAACAACTGCCAAAGGCAAATGAATGCTACATCTTTCTTCGCAGTCCTTTGCCTCTTGCTGCAGAGCACCTGAAGATGCACTGCATTATTTTGCAAAGTGTGTGCCTTGTGTGCAAGGCGTGACTCACATTTCAGTGGGGACAATGTGGCATTTCAAGCCTCTCCAATCTGTGGTGGTGGTGCGAGTGGCACAAGAGTTGTGAAATTTTCTCCTCATTTTAAATAAGTTCCTGACATACTCCATTGCCTGTACTAAATACAAGCGATGCTAATCCACTGATTCCTCACACTTGGTACTTCTTAACAAAATGACACTTAAGGGATGGCAGCAAGCCCCAGTTTGAGTTCAGAAGAATGCATTACGTCTCAGTTTCATGACTCTTTTCACATAAAGCCTCAGGACTGAGCAAAACTTGCAAGGGTCATTTATGCTTCTTCCTGATGATCTGAATAGAAACCTAAGCCACCTGCACAAGGCCACAGCCATCACAAATCAAACTCAGATCTCCTTAAAACCCACAGCCCCATGTCCTTTGCATTAGGCTATTCCAGGTTTCTCATTTTACACTAGAGGGAAAGAAACATCAAGTTGGTTTCAGTAAACAGAGTTCCTTACTTGATATATCATAGCATAAAGTTGCTCCATTCCTCCCCTTCTCCACCAAGGCTTGCTCTTCTGCTCTTTTGGATTAAAATACTACAAATAATTCCAGCGACTGGTTCACATAAAGTGATTTCTACATACAAATATTTCTCCATGAAGTTTGCAGTCCCTGAACATCTGACCCTTGACTATGCAAGAGTGAAGGACAACCAAGCACAAACACATTCACCGAGGTGTCACCTTCCGCTTGCTTTTCCAAGACAGCAAGCAGCACTTGCCTAGAGAAAGGTCTATTTTCCTGCCAAAAGGCATGCATTTGAAATGCTTTTGACTCTGTAACTCCTAAAAAGTCAACAAGATAGTCATAACTATTTGTTCCATCCAAGAAGGAAAAAACATCATGCTACATTAAACAGCTATATTTTAATATTCTGTTTATAGTTATGGAAATTCGGTTCATTTTAGCATCAATAAGTTCTGATTGTGCTAATCAGACAAGAATATAAATGAGCTTTTACTTGCTTAGGTTTTCAAACATGTATAGTAATATGGTCGAGGCTAAGCTTTTCCTTTACAACCTTGTGGGTTTTTTTTACTGAAAACCAAGCGTGAAAATTGTGTTCTGATCCCTGATAAATACGGGTCCCAAAAATCTCATCATTGATATGTACATCCTGTATTGGAGAAAAGTTAAAGGCTAATATTATAGTGTTTGTTATTAAACAAGAAACTGAAAGGTTAATTACGGCAAAAATCAAGCTTCTGTCCAAGAGGCTAGCAAAAATTAAAAATCTACAGCATTTTAAATGATCATGTTCAAAATTAATAACCAAATCAGAACAGCTTCTTCTGGAAGGCTTTTTAAAATAGAAATTAAAATATTTACTCTCAGTTTTGTTGTTTTCTTCAACATCTGCCAAGTTATTCAGCTTTAGATTTGAAGCGCAGTGTACCTTCCCTGTTTTTCAACTGTCATTCACAGCCACTTTCATATGTTTAGTTTTAAATACTGCAGTGTCCTGAGCTTCCCCAGGAAGGGGCTGATGCAGTTTGCATCAGGACATTGATGTCCTGCACAGCAAACCCCTCCCAAGTACTTGTCCCTTGTCTTCTCTCTCCAACATCCTTTACCTTGCTGCTTGCAGGAGGAAAAAAATAAAAAAAAAAGGGAGAAGAAGAAGGGCTTCCACTTCCTCTTCCCCACCTTGGTATTTCTATAGCATGACTCATCTCCAGACCTCCAGCCTTCACAAAGCAACAAGCAACACTAGATATACTTTTCTAGGTAAGAAAGAGAAAATTAAAGTTAGTACCAAAACCCCAGGAATGAGCTTACTCATCCATCTTGGTCATTTATTCTTCAGCAGTAGCCAAGGATAAATAGTTCAGAGGCAGTTCAATCCATGACGATGGCTGAAGAGTTAGCCCGGGATGCTTCTGTCTAAGTCACTACCAAGAGACAGAAGAAACAATAGGATGGCTGTTCAATAGGACGGCTATTCAGGTAATGAGGGAAAGCTTTATCTTCATTTCATTACACAGACCAGCAGAAGACAGGCAAAACAGCCAAGCTCTAAGCTTTATCTCTTCGGTAGGGACAGCCTGGCAAGACAAGAAGAATGACTTTAATAGCTGCTGCCAGAGCACAGAGAAGAGGAGATAAGGTGATGCTTTAACAGAGAAGGGCGAGGAATCCCAGCTTGCAGAGAGCAGATGACACAGGCCCTCCCTGTGCAGCTCCCAGTGTCCCCTCCTACCACCTGGGGACTGGGACAGGAGGGGAGGGCTGCATGGTGTTGGGGTAGAAGCCAGCCGTCCTGCAACAAGACCTTGCTGCTTCTGAAACTTTGCTCTGCTAATGTTGTGCTATGCTAACCCAAAAAACAGCTGTTCTACCTCCATTTCTTAGAGACAGGATACTGAAGTCATACAATAGATCACTATATACTAAATACCTACCAAGAAACTCAGCAAACAGCAGTTCCAAGGCAATGGGAGATATCTCCATTCTTATTAAATAAATATTTGGACTGTGGATTTGAGTAGGTATTCTGTTAGAGGTTACTATTAAATGCTCCCAAGCTCCATAATCTTTTACAAAATAATATACTGGAATTACTTGCTATGTTCTACTGTACTTTAAACTGCACTAGGCAGAAGAATTGTACAAGTACAGACACTGCAGCTATTGCAGAGCATGAAGGCCGTACAACAAAATTCTACTGCAGGATAAAGCACTTGATGAAGAATTAAAATAAGCCCTAAAAAGCCTCTCTGTAAATGAGTACCTTCCATTGGTAGGCTGAAAACAGAAAAGCTCACAATGCTAAGGCACGAGCTTACAAGATGACCACAGGCGTATGAAAAGAAAGAGTTGTAGCTGGAAGGCAGAGGCCAGATTTAAGGCGGTTCATAGCAAGAGGTGAAACCAGGTCTCCAGTAAGATACCACCATCTGTCAGGTTATCGGCAAAAGATGCCGGCAGCAGGCAAACTTCTTGCCTCCCAGAGCTTACAGTATCGGGCTGTCTGGCTGTATCCTTTCTTCACTGTGATAGTTAAACCCAGCATACTGTCACGCCTAAGTGCAAAGGGATACCCACAATGGGTGCCTTTTCAGATTTACAGCAGTAATTCTGTTTTCTGATATATGAGGTACCCATGACAAACGATGAACAGCAGAACTCCAAGACTGGTTCCTCATTTTGTGACTAATTCGATAACCAAACAAAATTTTCTATCACTGTAATGAATCTTGTTAGCAATACACAAGCAATCCAAGCTAAACAACTCTGACAGTCATGACTGGCATAGATGCATTTTAGCATTACAACTCTACATGTATTATGTACAAAAAGGATATTACTATTAATATGCAAAACCATTATGCATTAAGATACAGGCTGGCTCTGTCTGAATGCTGTAACTCTTAATGAAAACTGAATTTTAACAAGAGCAGTGTCATAGCAGTAAGTGATGATAGCTATTTATTTTTTTTCTACTAATGGATTCTCACCCATACAGAAACTCCTCGCCAAAGACTAAATCAAAATTATTGCAAGTTTCTAAGACCCCTATCTGTTTTGCACAGGGGAAGGTATTGCTAGCATTCTGCCAGCCTCCAAGAAGCCTACACTAAGAATTACTCATTTATAACTGCAAATTCACTCCTACATAGGGTAAGTTTTAACACAAGAATTCACCAGAATCACAAGTTACTTCCTCATCTACATGAAATCAAAATATTGATGTTTGGTACATCCCTTGTTTTTAAGAAATACTAAAGCCAAAACCAAAAAGCACTCTTGTGCCTTCAAAAGATATTCAGCCACAAGGAAACACCACCTCGCTATATAAGCACATACCAAGAGCAAGGTAATGGATGCACCCGTGGATATTTGGCAAGCGACTGAACTCTTACACAGACTGCACACAGTGGGCCAAGTGGCACAGATCGAGACCACATTCATTGCTGTGGTCGAATCCTACAGCAGCACTCCAAAAAAGTACATATACCAGACCAGTGGGAGATATATGTACCAGTGCATCAGTAAGTCTGGTACAGGACCAAGGCATTGGCTTTCCAAGATCAGCTGGTTAGTAAAGATCTGACAAAAGTTTGGGCATGTCTTCAATTGCACTGGACGCTAGAACGAACAGGAATATTGTTCACTCATCTCATTCATCTTGCAGGATCCTGATTTAGAGTCATAGAATGTATTGGGTTGAAAGGGACCTTTAAAAATCATCTGGTCCAACCTCCCTTCAGTGAGCAGGGACATTGTTACTACATCAGGTTGTTCAGAGTTTTGGGACCTGGAGCAAGTGCAATGGTACTAAAAAGAAGACACATATCACACACTGTTTCCGGTAAGAACCCCTTTCTGCATCTCCAAATCAATGTGGGTCAGAAGATGTGGAGTCAAAACAAGAACCTGAGATCCTTTACATATGCCCAAGCAAGCAAGTCACCCATCACCTCATAAAATGCCATTCCAGGTATGGACAGCCAAGCTTTTCCTCTGAAGAGGATATTTCCATTTTCCTTGTGTCATGATTTAATAGCAACAGTGAATCCGTAAGAACATGGAAGGTTTGTTTTCATGCTCTCTGGAAAATAATAATAAAAAAAACCAGAATAAAAATAATGCCTTCCAACTCCGTAAGTCTCCTAAATTTAATACTAATAAAGAGGAGACCTGTGGATCTAATACATGACCTTGCTGATCCTGAGGGCTTGTTTTTTCTCTATTAGACTGAGAAAAACAACCACAAAAAAACCAAACACAAAATGAAAAAGTGAAAATAAAAAAATGAAAACACCGGAATTGACATAAAAAAATACCTAGAACACGATCTAATTTAACTCAAATAAACTATTATATAAGGCAATAGAAGGCAAACCTTCCTGTTGGCAAATTTCACTGCAGAGAGTCAGAAGAGGAACCAGGATTCAATGTCCAAATAGTTCCCACACATTAAAATAATATCTTTCTTGCCCTCCCCCCCACCCTCTCCAGCCAAGGCTTGTGATGGCTGGAGTTAAAAATAAGTTCAATAATAATTTTTTTGTTTGCTCTACTGAGATGAAGCACAGTCTGACAGTGTGTCCTGACACTACTTGTAGTGGCAACGAGTTACAAACTTAGCAGACAAAGTCAGTCCAAGTGGATTCTGTAGGTCTTACCCTGGACATGCTATTTGAAATGTGCCCTTTCATCTCCCAAAGAACAAAGATTTTTAAGGAGAACCATGTGTGTAAACGCAAGTTTCATTTCTTTGAACTTTCTCTTTATTCACAGCTTTCTTTCCCCTTCAAACATCCTTCAAAAGTTGTTTTTCCTCTTAATTCTCAAGAGAAACTTTAAAAAAAAAATACCTATCCAGGGAGAAGAGAGGAGTCAGTTTTAGCAGTATAAAACAGCTCAAAGCAGTAGAAAATTATGAGAAAGCAAAGAAAACTACTGCCTGTGCTCATGCTGGTGCTGCTGTGTAAGGCTGGGTAAGACTCCTTTCTCTCCAGTTGAGCAGTGCAATAGACTGCAGCAGGAAAAGTGAAGCCAAAATTAGCAAAAATGGTAAGAAAAGCCATCTGTTGTGGACAGTACTGCAGCAGGAAAAGTGAAGCCAAAATTAGCCAGAATGGTAAGAAAAGCCACCTGTTGTGGACAGCAGAGAAGCAGCTTACATACTCAAGTGATAGGTGTTTACCTTACTGATCTTAGATGTTTGCCACATCCACCAGTCACTGCAACAGCAGTGCACCACTGTCTGCAGCACACTCAACCTTCTGCATTCCGGCAATGAAGGAACTGGTACCCAGTTCACCAAAGGAGTAAGTGGAATCAGCTGGGTCACACTGGAGGAGGATGATCTACACCAGTCAGGAGGAGTCACACCTGGAATCCATTAATGACTTCACCACAGATCATCACTTAGTTCTGCACTTCAACTGGTCATGGATTTTGCATATTTTACTCATTTTTACCTTTGAAGTTGTGTTTAAATTGCTCTGAAGAACAATACTAAAGTATGTGTTTTGAAATTCCTTTCCTAACAAGGTACACATTACGAAACTGCATATATATATAAAAATAATGCTAAATAATCATATTTTTGCTCCCCTAGGTAAATGGACAAAAAGACTGCAGGATCATTAGTCACACAGATATAAGCATACATCAATAAACAAAAACCCAAGGGCCATTTTTTTTTTTTCATTAGGATTCTCTCATCCCCACTTTGATGAACTATGGAGATTCACAAAAGATAAACAAAAAGCAATTCAATATAGGACACCACAATAAGGGAACTAGTTTGAAATACGTTATCTGTAAGGACAGAGGACATCAAGGTTTACCAGCCAAGATCAGCAGTATCTCTATTTCTACAGCTATGAAGTTTTTTCATAACACTGAAGGCAGACAAGCCTTAAAAGGACTGTCTTTTTGCTTATAAGTAGAACATATGAAAAACTGTTTTCTATAGAGCCAGAATACCTGCTGATCTTAGTGATAGGTTAAAACCGATATTCTCAAAGTTGTTCAACAACTTATTTTACATTTATAGTGTGCTCTTACTAAAATCCATCTTGGAATAAATTCAATGACAGGATTCCCAAGTGGAATTCAGAAGCACGCTTTTCCAAAGGTCCACTAATAATACTCAAGCAATTGAAGCAAACAGGTCATGTTAGCACTGAACACGTGCCCAGTCTCCAAACTGCAGAAGTGTACACCAGGATTGAGACCTTCCGCAGTTTCCAGTGAGATGGGTCACGTGGCTGGAAATGCCCAATTCAGGCTGTTCAGCAAATTACATCTGCCTCAAATTCTTGTCTTTACAAGTGCTGACCATAACTCCAAGCAATATTCTCAAAGACGGCAATATAACAATGTTGCGTCAGGGATATCAATTATGGGTGCTCAAGGCATCTGAGCAGTCCTGCTCCATCAAGCCATCTGGCTTCTGGCAATGTGAAAAGCTTTTTGCTTGATTTCTTGCTGGTCCTCCAATCTACCAGCTCCCCATAGCTACCAAACTGGCACTTGGGACGTACCCTAATTAAAGGAAGACATACTGAAACAGATGCAAAGAAGGACTAGCAGGATGAACACAGAAAGAAGACAGTCTTAGATAAGACCAGAATCATTGGCAATTCAAAAATATTAGCAACATTTTCCTTGTTACTGCAATGGTCATTGGAAATTAACAACCATTCTTTTATTATTAGAGCAATTAGCTGAACAACGAACACTTCTCTGTTAGCAAACTCAATGATAGTCAATGTCAACTTCACTATTGCAAACACTGAACTCTGAGAGATGTGAATTGATGAATTTGCGTCTAACAATCTCTTTCATACTGTGTCTCTTTCCACAGTTATATTTGCTTACAACCCCACATTCATTACTGTTTCTTTTCAGGAAATAATTTCCTAGAGCTGGTGTTAATACAGTTTAACATAAACCTTCCCATTCATCCTGGTTCCTTAAGGCTACCTTTCCTCATAGGCAGCAAAAACAAAACTTGCTTTCACCTACGTTTAAATATGACCCAAAAGATCGGAGATGACATGAAATAAAAATGTAAGAAAGATTAAAAGGATAAAAAAAAAAAGTCCTTCAACAGACGAGTGAAAAAATCTTTCATCCTTGTAGAAGGAAGTTATCTACTCCTCCACAAGCACCACTACTGAGGTCAAAGTGATCCAAAAAAAGCTTTGAGGGTATCACACAGAGTTCTGCACATGTTGCTGGTTTGCAAGTCTCCAGTGTACAGCTTTCTCCATGCTACTGCCCAGACAGAACACACCAGCAGTGCCTGGGAGACTGTGAGAACCTCGTGCTATTTAAGGCTCAGCCTACCCTCCTGGGTCTGAATGTTACCCTGGTTTATTATCCCAGAGGCTGGGTTTTTTTATTTTAAAAAAGAGCATATTTAAATTCAACACATCAATCCAGAAGATTTGCATCCTTTGCAATTTAAAAAGATACAACTTCAGTAAGAGTACAATAATTGCTGTTTTTGAAAAGAACACTTTACTACATGTTATCTGTGAAGGAAGTACTGGGATGTTTTATCCTTCCCCACTTACTCTAATTGTGTCTCAGATATTTGTTATGATTCAAAGGAAAACTTAAATTGTATGAATGCAACCAAAAACTACAGTAAGAGAAAGTTATTAGTCCTTATTTTCCCTACCTTTTATCAACTGAAAAACCTTATAGGAAGAAATTATTATTAATTGATTACAGATCAGGCTTTGGTTTTTTTTTAGCATCAGTACTCACCTAACATAACCATGAACATAGTGAAATCAATTCATTCTACTGCAAATAATATCCAGGATGCCAGTCACCAATAGAAGTGATTCATTACATGGAAGTTGTTCATACACTTTAGTATTACAACGTAAATATAACAAACAATATTCAGCACACCAAAAACAGCGAGACCACACTTTGAAAAACATTCAGGTAGCTAGTGATTTTTAATGGTTGGATTTTACCTGTTTTTTTTCCCCACAGCATCCTTCATTATGTCAACTAATCACTTCTAAAGAATGGTTTGGCTTGGTCTGTGTATTAATTAACAAATAATGTATCTCCTTTGAATAACAACTGTACTGAATAGTCAGCAGAAATCCAAAAGTGACGTACGAGAGGCTCAGAAGTGCACACATCCATTCTGCAACAACAAATCCTTCTGCTGGCATCTATAAGGTCAAACTTTGTCAATTCAGATGCAGCAGTGGCTAATTGGCCTTACAAGTAATTCCGCAATGATAACAGAGACATTAGGCATTACTGAGAATGGACTTACACTCTTCAAGTCATTTTAAGGCTACAAACACATTTTCAACTTCAGGTATTTCCAGACGCAGCCCAGAAGAGAGGCACAGCCCTGGCTGGGACAGCTCCACCTTCTAGCTAAACACAGGATGCTCACAACTTCACACTCCTGTCTCACACAGCACCACTGCTGCACACATTTGCTGCTAAAAGATAAGAGCTGGAAGGAGAAAAGCCACGTCGAGGAATGTCACAAAGCACAACCCCTATTCCTTCTGTAGCGAAACAGCTCCCTGCCACCTCCTCCCATGCTCTTTTGGGATTTTCATGGGCTCAAAGGGAGTCACACTTACTGCAGAGCTTACACCATGGCAGCAGGTCGGGCCAGACTGACACAGGGAAAGCATGGACTCACCAGCAAGACACTATCTACTCAAAAGTATTATTAAAGAGTTAGCTTTAAACTCAGCAGTTTAAAGGAGAGAAAAGCAAAGCCCTTCTATTTCAACCAATAATTCTGTCCAAGTCTTGTATGAGTGTTTTAATGTCAGAAACCCTTAAGACCTCTTTCAGAAAGCAATCCATAAAGTAGTCCTGCAGCAAAAATAATTCATATTTTTAAGTCTCTTGGGATTTTCTTTTTCTGTAGAAAAACGTTTGGATTTGATAGAGGCAATATTAGCACCTTTAGCTTTACAGATTGGTTTAACAATGTTGATTCCCTTTCTTCGAAGTTCTGACTAATCCAAAAGCAAATCCTGACCTTCCAAGCCCTCACATAAAGCTAAATCCACATACCTTACTTCCAGGTATGTCCCTGTGCACCTCATGTAGGAATTCAATTCTCCCGAGAGCAGCCAGAACATAAGCACCAGCTACAGGAGGAAGGGGGATGAGAAAAGAAGCTGGTGCAGCACTTGCTGCAGCAGTGGAGTAAGCAATCACAGCTGGATGACTGTACAGACCAGCCACAGCACCAAGGTCTCTCTCTCTCCATCCCTGCATTGGAGTTGTTGCAGAGAAAACACATTTATTCACACCAAACCCAGGCTGCAAGTAATTTGATGTACATGTTTCAATTAAGGCACGTGCATATATACTTCTCTCCTTCCCAAAGTAGTGCTGACCACTCTGTAGAGGATGCATGCAGGTAATTTGGGTACTATCAGCTGTGCCCACTCTTTGCAAGCTTAGGAATGCCAACATGCACCAAAACTACCAAGAGTCCACCCCTGAGGACAGAAAAGGGGCCTCTTCTCCCCCTCACATACACCTTGGCATTGGTAGGGATGCTCACGCAGAATGCATGCTGAACAGAGACATCATCAAGAAAAGTAAGGTACTTCTGCTGCTGCAATGACCATTGACCTCGATAACGTACAGAAAAATGGCTCAGAAGAGCTGACGTGGCAGGAGAGAGAAGACCTGAAAAGCAGCTCAAGTTCCAAACACTGAGAATTAGCTGGGTTATTGGCTGGCATAGGGGGAGAAAGTAAACCTCTGAACTGCTGAAGTGGTGCAGAGATAACATAGCACTACTCCTCCTGAATAAATCCATTCTAAAGTAAACAAAGTTTTCACAAAAGTTGTAGCAATCATCCCCAATAACAGCAAAAATATAAAGTTTCCAGTTAAAGAAAAAAAAACATACTGCAGTTCTTAACTCAGCGTACCTACAATGCATGCACTACTAACATCCTTAATGTATTCAAATATCTTCAGCTTGCTTTGAAAGCATAGCCTTAAGTAGTAAATTTGGAGGAAAGATTATTTTAATTCATTCACTGTTAATATTTTGTATTATTTAAGATATGCATCGCATGCTTAGTTACTGAATTCTACGTAACATTTGCATTTCAAAGCCTCCGTGGTTCTATTCCTCAAGTGCAGCTCAAATCTGGAATCTGGAGACTTATGCATAGCTCTACACTGGAAGTTAAGAGATTACTGTGTATTTTTACCTCCAAGACAGCCAACAAATGATACGAGGAACAGCTGTTTCCACAGCAGCAGCATCTTCAGTCACCTAAATTAAGTAATTGTGGTTCAGCCTCAGGTGAACTGTATGTTTAGTCTTCCAGGTGGCAAGGCTCAACCTGTTAAAAGAACAAACATAAAATTGAATCACTTGATGATCCCTAAGAAGTGGCTTCCTTGTTAATGCACTTTGCAATGAATACAAAGTTATCAGGCCCTCTAATGTTCCTCTTCTTTCCTACAGGTTAACCCTCAACAGAAGGGTACATATATGCATCACATTTAGGTATGTATATGAGGTGTTAGAAATACAATGCTGCAGGAGCAGAGCCGACTGGTAAACTGGTTTTGTAGTTCCTACTTCTCACCATTTCCAGATTCATTTATTTTTAAGGAGCAGTAGTTTTAAAGGAAGAGAGAGTACATGAGGTACAATCATACACAAAGTACAGTAGTTTAATGCATTTGTTACAAGAACAGCTTGCATTGCACTTGCCTTGTATACACAGTGCTAGCAACTATCTGAACATGTGCAATAACTAATTTAATTAAAGCCATGTCTAACTCATTCCCTTCTTTTCGTTGCTGTTGCTGTTTTCCATACTAGATCTGTACTCAATATGCGTAACAGCATTGCAGCAGTCCGAAGAGGAAGATCTAACAACCAAAAACCACACCAGTGAGCACACTGCACTCAAGTGCATCGGGTGTAACAACACGCTATGAACTCATTTGCTACCTTCCACTTCTACCTTTGTTACTGGCCAGATGACAAACAGTTTGCCAAGGTCTACTAGCTTGGGTATGACATTGTTATTTTACTTCTATTTTTTTTCTAAAAAAGCTTTACAGTAAATTTTCTGAAGTTGTATGACGACTGCAGCCTTCGTATTTTGTGCACATCACTTTCACAGCATCCTCTTTCTTCAGAGGAAGGGTAGCTGGGCAAAATTTGAGGTTCTGCAGTACACAGCACAGACCAAATGGTTCCTTCTGGGATTAGTCTATGGATCAATGCACAGAAATATTAAGGTCAAGAAAGCAACCGTTAATTCTGAAGAGCCAAATCTGAGATGTCTGAACTCGATTTTTCCATGTGAACTGTATTGCACATTACAGTTGAAAGTTTCTAATACTTCTGTAAATCCAGTGTCTTAATTTCAAGCTAAGTGCCCCCGAAAATGATCACATAGAGGGTCCCCTCTGATACATCCCCACCCTGTGATTCACTAGGAGAATTTAATCTCCTAAAAAAAGCCATCACATGGCCGTTTGCCACAGGATCGGTATCTTTTCACATCCTGCGAGCCTGGCTTACGCAGGGTACACTATCAGCTGACAGCAGCACCCTCTGCTCCGGGCTGTCAGAGGCACTGCTTTCTGCTTTTTCCATGGGTTTCTAAACCAGAAACTAAGCAAAACAAAAAACTCACATTTCTATCAAGTAATAGGTATTGATCGCTCAGCAGGTATTTGCTGCCAGCAAAGCTGGTACAAGAGGAAAGCTTACCACAGGGGTACAGCAATTCCCAAGTACATAAATATCCCAATATCTCACCCCATAGCAGCTCTCTGGATCAGACAGTTTGAGAAACAACACACAGTTCTCAGACTTCAGAGCTGAAGAAGTTTATCATATGCAACTTTCCAAAAGGAGTTACAGAAGCACAATAAATTCTGGTAAGTTTGCATGTTAAAAAAGCCTGTAACAGTGCCTTGGCAACATTGTAATTCTTCCTTTCCCAAAGCCAAAAAACCCCTCAGGTCAGATACACATACAGATGAAATCTCACAAAAGGTGGCAGAAACCCGTTTTGTGTCACTTCTGCAACATCTGCAGTTCAAGACTTTTTTTTTTTTACACTATAAGAACAAAAAACATAAAATGAGAAAAATACTCTTTGTTGAAACTGAAAACTTGATTTTGGCCTTTCCTCGCCCTGTGTTTCCAAGGGCCATTGCAAAGCTTTCCCCAAAGAAGGTTACCCATGGGCAGCCAGTGCCACACCAGACTAGCACAGGAGCAGCTCTGGACACCCCCAGTTTCAGGCTGCAATGCTAAATCCTGCCTAAACATCACTGTCCTACTGATTTTATAGCTGCAGCGTTTGCCCCGAGCAGTGAGGATAGCCAGAAGGGAAGGAAGGGGAGAGGTGGAGTAGGAATACTAAAGTAGGTCACTGTTATATGTCAGCTTTCTTGCAGTCATACAAGGAAGAGGGAAAAAAAATAATGGAAAAGCTAAATTAATTTGATTTTGTTCTCCAAGTGCTCTGGGCAAAGCAGAATGTGATAGATCCATCTCAGGCCAGAAAAAAAGTGCTTTGGTAGAAGCTAAAAAGATTGAAGAGTTTTATGCGTGGGTATAAAATCATAAAAATACATCCCAACGTCTGCCTGCATTATATTTTAATAAATTCTAATATCTAAAAGAGAGAACAGTAGTTAACAGCCAGCTAACCTTGTAAGATTTAAATTTAAATGCTTCATTTTCTCTCTGTTCTGTAAAATTTTGCTAGTCTAGGACCTACTCCTGAACACCCAAAATTTCATTTTTAAAACATGACACTTAGTAATGTTCAAATTTATAGTTTTAAGTCAGATAAACTTCTCTTGATGTTTAATAACAGCTCAGTTCTTCACAAAAGATGCAAATTCATATGCACACCAGTTTAACACCAAGCAGACACCAAAGAATAAAATTATTGCAGTTTTTCCTCGGTTCATTGTTGAACAACAGCTTTATCACTAAAGAAGGGAACCTAAAAGGAGGTTTTCTCCACTGACACCATCCCAGAGCACCACTGATCGGTACAAAAAGGGTTGCAAAGCACGGGAGCCACCACAGGCTCCTGCTCTCCTCTTCGCACCGAGGTCACCTTTGCCAAGCCAGAGGATGGTACCAGTCTGCTGATGGACCCTGGGTGAGTATTTGTCACTGGAGTAACCTTGTTGCTTTGAAACTGCTTCAAAAATCAAGCATGGAGTACCACTGCAGCTCAGCTTCAGTGGAATCTTTTTAAACGTAAAGTTATTGTATTAATCTAAACATGAGCTCTACATCACAGCTAACAGACAAAAGTCCATCGTATCAGAAAGTTGCAGTGAGTTACTTTTCATAATAGACATGTTCCCAGTATGCAGGCACATGGAAATAACCTGCATCAAAGCCGTGCACTGCCAATACAGGGACTCAACATCAGATGACAACATTGAGCATCTTTCTGACCCTCAGAGCTCCTGGATAACCCCGATCGTTTTTCAGATCGTCCACACTGAGATAGAGGCAAGAAAGAGTACAAAAAAAGGGCCCAGACCCTTGCCATTTGATTGTAATGTTTCAAATATGTCACATCTTACAAATGGAGAGTAATGTAATATTAATAGCAGAGAATAATTTTACCTCCCACTTCTTTTGTGGAAGCAACATCATTTTGGTGCTCTTGGAAATAAATGGACTTAAATTACCTTCCCAAAAGGTAATTCACCACTCTGTATGTAAAGGCCAGAAAGAATAAAAACAAGCAGAACCTGCTGTGTTTGGAAAAGATGGTAAAGAAACAAAGAGTAACATCCACAAAATATGTAAAAGAAAATATACATATATTTTAAAATTAGAAGGCTTTCCAGTATTAGACAGTGCTCTGGTCTCGGAAGAAGCAGAAGATATTTCAAAACAGTAAGAAAGCAAACCTGTGAAGTACTACAAACACACCAGGAGAAAACAACAGATTTAATTTCTTTGACTTTCAGGGATAAGCAAGTTCTCATGAGTTCCTCTGAGAAGTCTGTTGAAGACAACCATGCGAGAAAAAAAAAAAACAACAACCAAACCACCAGCCAAACAAATTACACGGGATGAAAGCACACACAAAAACAAACCAACCAACCTCCAGAAACTCAACTTGACTTTTCTTCCTTCAAAATCAGCTTTATAAAACCTAGGCACTTTTAGATCATACAATACAGGAAGTGATGGATAAGAAAGACTGAAGGAAACAGAAAGTTTGAGAAACGTTCAGGAGATAGTCATTTCATTCAGTGACCTTAATTCTAACTGCCCAGTGTCAAGTGTAAAAAGCAGGATTCTCCCAAAGGTGGATTTTTTTCATTTCTATATATAGAAATAGAACTTGTCAGATCAGGCTGACAAGTTCAAGTTAAACAATGGATATGAGCGGGAGGAATTTAAAGCATCACTGAGTCTAAATGAACCAGGAACTCCTGGAACTTAGGAAAGATACAGAGACTTAGAACTTATTTTTCTGTATTGATCAAAAACCACAAAACAAAAACCAAACCGATGTACTGGCACTAGAGGTCAGCATATGTTAGCAAAGGGAAAGAATTATTACAATCTCATCTTGGTAAATTATGAGACTAACACTGTGCTTCATGACACAAGTCATCTCCATGGGGCATAATAAAAAGGAGGTGCACAGCTTAGTGTGGAATACCCCTCAGCAATTTTGAGTAGCCTATTTCTATTTTGGGAGTGGGGATGAGGGGTTGAAAATAGCTATTTCTCAGTTCCATCAAAATGAAACTACTAGCTGTGGAAAACTATGCTATCTACTTTGTTTCAATGAGTACCACATGGTGGACTCTTCTCTTCCACACCACCAAACCAAGCCTCTGTCTCTCACAATCCATATTTTAAGACTGACAGGAAGGAACCAGTGCCATGACGAAAATATTGTAGCTTTGGAAAAAGGACAAGCTCAGTAAAAAACAAAAACCTCTTTCACAGATGCTACAATTGTAGGCTTTTGAAAACAAAGGAATACAATAAAACCACTATTAAAAGTACTATGTTTGCACATAATTGACCAAGCTGGTCTTTCTGTAACACTAGCTAGTCTCCAGACTTTGCTTTGATACTGAGGTAGCGCAGTTCACCAGGATGTGTCTCTGAGATTACTTCAAGTCAAAAGTGCTATATGCGTATCAGAATATCAAATCAAGGGCAGACCTACCCCACGCCAGACTTGGCCACAGAATGTTTTAATTTTGTTTGTTCTACTGACACAGATGTGGTGCTAGCTCAAGATGAGTGCGTCTTTCCTCTCTGAGCTCTCAGCAGGGCCTTCCGTCACATGAAGGCAAGAGTTAATTCAACTCTGACATCACCCGACAGGCAAATCTAAAGATTAAGGTATCCGAGTAATTGAATGTTAGAGACTGGAAAGGCTTGGAAAAAACAAAACAGAGGAAATATTGAAGATTATAGAGCCAGTACTGGCAATATATTTCCGTAAGAAATGCAAATACATCTAATGCACCTGAAAGACTGCACATAAAATAACAAAAAAAAAAATCAATCAGTTAAAAGCGAAAGAAGTATGACAAAGATTAGAGTTTAAAAAACCCACTAAGCAATACCATGGCTTGTTCCAAAGAAAAGTTTAAAATGGTGCTCCAAGGAAAACCGTGGTTGCTCTGACTCCTTTGGGGTCTCATTAGATCTTTGTTCCACAGCTGCATGGTAGCACCACTCATTAGCAAGCAGCCTCTGCAGGTAGCAGTGAGGCTGCCTGTGGCTCTTCCTCAGCCTTCTCATCCCTACAGGGACACCAACAATAGACAAATCATCCTGATGAAGTTGGAATGTAAGCACAAAAGGAGGAAGAAAGTTTGAGAGAAACTTCACCATTACCAAGCACTAAGTAGTACTAAAATCCTCTCCAGTGTGTCATTAGCAGAGACTTCGTTAAAAGCATCATTTTAAACAAAATTAATTTACAAAAGCTTAGAAGAACTAGCAACTGTTCTGCAGAGAGGTGGTTTTTTTATGACTCCTCTTGTCTCACTGCATTTGACTATCAGCCATGGTCCCCTGCTTCACCTGCCCATCCATCCTTTGCACTTGATCTAAACCTCTCCAGCACCCAGACCACAGAGGTGGTTCTGCTTTACAGAGCATCTTCCCTTATTTTAGTCCTTCCTTTTCCCACTGGAACCAAGAACATTTGCAGTAATTGAACACTCACTCTCTCTGTATACTAATCTTTCTAACAAACAGTGACTGCTTTATACCTCTTATCCATCACAATTTTAAGACCCTCTCTGACTACAGCACAGATTTACTGAACTCCGTATCTGCAGTTCTTTCATTTAAGAGCTATGTAGTGACTAAAGAAAGCTGTAACTCAGGCCAGCCTTTACCATAGGGAGTTATCCCAAGTCAACAAAAGCAGTGAAGTTGCAAAAATAAAATAATTAAGGAAGGACGTCTATCTTCAAGTAGGATTCCTGAGGACTTTAAGACCATCACCTTCACAATTCTGCACATCAAGAATTTAAGAGCCTCTTTCAACCTAGCCAGTCTTTACTTTGCACCGCCTGTGGAGACAGCCCTCCTTGATCACTTTTGGGACACCCATGGGAACACTTTACAAAAGCAGCAGCTTCGCATTTTCCCCCTAAGTTTATAAGGGAATGCTTATCAGAATGTCTTTGAACTCTTTCAAATTTATCAATTACATGATACAATTTAAAATTACTAAGTCTTATAAGCAATAGTAACTCCAGATCCAACATACATGAAAGACCTATTCTGAACACAGCGAAACAAGTTTGATGATACATTTAGTTACTGCTATTAAAAACTAAATTGTGTCTATTTTGGTGTTGGTACAGTGAAGGCGTTACACTGATAGAGTGAGTTAATTTTTCAAATTTAAAATATAGCTATTAAAGGAGAATGACACTGCTCTTTTCTACATGACTTCAGGAAACATCCACACACCAGTAAATGTGAAAGTGCATGAGACAAAGCAGACTTGCACAACAGTTCACTTTTGAGACCTTAAAACTTATCCCATTACTGTTCGCTTTTTCTTTCCAACCAGTCACAGCTTGTAATTAACCAGTTTACCAGAAACATACATACAAGTGATATTTTCTTCCCATGATATTTTGAAACGTTTTAGTTACAAAAGCTCCTAGTATTAAAAACAAGAACAAACAAGACCTCTGCTCACAGAAGAAACAGAATTAAGACACCTATTAGACAAAACACCAGCTACAAAAGAGCACGGTCTCGATATGGCTGCAAGTGCAGATTCTGTCCTTGCTGCCTAGGGACAGCCTTCGAGCCCCAAGGAGCACAATTTTAAGTTTGCTGCAGCATTCATCTGCACACAGACTGCATGCCCTAGTTACCACCAAGCTCACTTCCAGTTTCCAAGTAAGAGCTTATCTTCAGTGCCAGAATCATACTTCCAAACCATATGAGAGCAAAGAGTGTTTTGACAGCATACCAAAACTTTCAGGCTGCAACTTCTTGGGAAAAATTCTTTACCTAAAGTAATCAGGAATCTTCTCCATTTAGCACAGTGAAGAAGTTTGAAGTTCTCTACAAGTGTTATTAAAGTTAAAATAATAATAATAATAAAAATATATATATTTTCATATTCATCAGTCATGGCCAAAAGGTAACTTCTGCTGCTCCTTTAAATATCTTGATTTACTAATATTATACAGATATGTTCCTCTGTACTTCAGTAGATTATTAAACACCTACCCAACCCCAGTGCAACAGCTTCTTGCATTTCAAAACCCTATGATTAATGTGTTGTAATGTTACCATTGCAATGCACCCTTGATGACACGACCTGCGCTCTGTCCAATAATTCTTCCTCTCTTGGAATAATAAGATTTCAAACCAATAACAAAACTTCAAAAAGCCTTTTTTTCCCAAGAGGAGTAACCTGTCACAAATAAAGTATTCCCTCTGTTATTTTCATTCCTATCATTTGTATGCCTGAGGCTCTCCCCATGTAACTTAACAATCTTAGACACCCTTTTGATAACACATATGGGTCATCACCTTCAACGACGCATTCCAAGACAAGTTTCTTCCAGAGGTCAGAAATTCTTTGAACTCAGAAGACAAGATGTCACAAATCACTTAAAAATAATCTAAGGCTTAGAATTATGATCAATAAATCAAAGCTATTGGAAAAAATCAAACACAAAGTTGGATAAACTATGCCTTATGTAGCTGCCGTTGGGGGCAAGTGGGGGGAGCTGACTTCTTGATTCTTATTTCCATACCTCGGATGACTACGATGTCTGCATTTGCATTACCTGCTCTCCAGGCTGCCAGAGTACTTGCACCATTAGCACAGCGAGCCTTGGGCTGGCAAGTGATGCTGCTGCTGAGCCAATACTTGGTCGCTGAAAATAAAACTGATCTGTGGCAGTTTGGGTCACTTATATTAGCCATTCCTCATTCCCATGTAAGAAGCCTCTGTGTTAACACATGGAGAGTGGTCTCTGGTGAGGTACAAATAACAGAGTACTTCTTTCAAAACACCTTTGGTTCTATCTCCTACAAATCCTAATTTCAAAAAGCTTCTTTTATCCTACATGGCTGCCCAAATATAACTCATCACTTTCCACTGCATACATAATTTTACTTTGATATTCCTTGGCCAGAACAAAGTTGATCCATACATCTCTCCTTGTCCCAGATGGCATTAACATCCACCTCGCCTCTCCTGGCCAGGAGCCCTGTGAATGCTAATCAGGGCTTGCTGACCTGGCTCCAAGGGTTACCTGCAGCAATCTGTCAGTAGTTCCCGCTTCATCAAAATTTTAAAGACTGCTGAATTTCCAATAATCCTGTTGCCCACACTAATACCATCTAGTTCAAATATCATTTTGTAAGCAGAATGTGTCATTCTCCTTCATATTTCTCCCATATAGAAATGCAGTATCAACAAAATCAGGGTATAAAACAAACAACACTCGTTCTACCCTTGAATAGGCTTCAAATCCCAGACACTGGAATCCCAGCAGTTCCACTTACCTGAATGCAGACACAAAGGGAGTGAAGGAATGTCACAGAGAAACAACAGGCCGTCTTCAAGGACTTGCAAAAACAAAACAAAAAATCCAATGCAGGCCCCAAGCGTTTCCTAAAGTCTAACCACAACACAAAGATTTAACAAGAAAAAAACCAAACAAAAAACAAAAACCAAAACAACAAAAAATCCTAACCAGAATGACCATTAAATGCCACCAGAAAGGCCGTCTTCAAGGACTTGCAAAAACAAAACAAAAAATCCAATGCAGGCCCCAAGCGTTTCCTAAAGTCTTCCCACAACACAAAGATTTAACAAGAAAAAAAAAACAAACAAAAAACAAAACCCAAAACAACAAAAAATCTTAACCAGAATGTCCATTAAATGTCACCAGAAAAAAGAACAATGTAGTCAATCCAAAGTTTTGACAGTATATTACTGTCAGGATGTTGCAACTCAAAAGCATAAAAAACTCTGCACAAAAACACTCTCAACGCTAAGCAGCACCAAAATTTACATCAACAGCCTCCTGTGTTTAACTCCCTGGAATAGATTTTCAACCTTTTCCTGATAATGAAGTTACCCTGATTTACAAAGCTCCTTAGAAGAAATATTGCTGCTCCCAGTCCCAGAAATATTCACAAAAATGTACATTCTAGTCTTTCTATTCTCACTACAGGAGACTGCAGAGAAACTCAACATTTCAGTCCCATTAAATAGAGAATTTAAAACTGCAACATAAGAAAATCATGGGATCATTTAGGTTGGAAGAGAACATAAAGCATTCTGTGCCTAGTAACTTTGTAGCTGACATTAAACGGTCAGTACACTTCTGGCTTGAAAAAACTCAATTATAGATTTTATAGGTTAAGCCGTAAAACATGTTGCTAGCTGTGTATATATACACACAAATATACATAAAATGGCCAGGTTTTCTAAGGTTTTTTTGCTTGTTTTGTTGTGTTTTTTGTTTTTAATCACTAATTCGGCCTTTTACATAGCTTAGCAGGGAGTCATTACAAAGGTTAATACATCAAAAACCCAAACAAGCAATTGTATGACATGACTGAGGCAGACAATTGTCCTCTA
This sequence comes from Mesitornis unicolor, assembly GCF_000695765.1. NCBI lineage: Eukaryota > Metazoa > Chordata > Aves > Mesitornithiformes > Mesitornithidae > Mesitornis > Mesitornis unicolor. The sequence continues at coordinate 19,709 of NW_010205188.1, read as the reverse complement.
CATAGGTCCTCTGCCACAGTTATACACTAACACATAGGTGTACATTTACTATTTTACTATTACACTACACAACAGCTTCTTCTTGACTGATACCAAGGAGAAAAACTCCCTAGACCAAAGCTGACATAAAATTGATGCAAACTTGCTGGTGAGACACATCGCTCTGTGTGAAGAGTGATGAAAAGTTTCTCTTCTTCCCATAAGCCTCACACACAGGTTTCTTTTTATTCCCTCGGAGCAGAAGCAAGCCAGAAGGAAGAGATAACCTACAGGCAAGCTGACCCGAGACAGACCCCACAGGCTTGTTTCCTGCCTCATGGCCAGATGAGCAGAAGCAGCAGCCTGCAGGTGAACACAGGGGATCCTTTGTTGTTTCTTCTTTACCTGTTAAGATATCCACAGTCTTTTGCCACGGTAGGTAAGGGTGAGATGTCATATCTCTCACTGGACTAGCAGTAAATCCTTGTTTTTAAGGTCAGCACACATCTCCAAGTAAGACAGGGTTTAAACCAAGAGGCACATGCTGGGTAGAGCTCATTGAAAACTCAAACCCATGCTAAGCCATAGAGCAGTCTGGATGGGGAAACCTACAACAACGGGCTTCTCTGGAGAGTCTTCTGCTCCGAAATGCAACGCACCCTTCAAAATGCCTCCAGCGATGGAGAAGCTGAACATAACGCTGGGTCATGCAGAGCACTCTATGTCAAGGCAGCTACTCACAGGGAATAATTCACATCAAACTGTCTAACGTGGTTGATAAATGGACAAAAATAGCACTGGGGGAATGCACCACTGCAGTCCCACACTGAGACCTCATCTCGTGAGCTGAAGGACCAACTCTATTTACACACATGCTCCAGTCACACCACTTGTGTACAGCCTGACAGCCTACCCACAATGGGTAAGGAGATGCACTGTCTCTGTTTAATGGTAAAAGAAGAATAATTAACTCCCAAGTGAGATACCAAGAGGGCAAAATGGCAAAAATACTTCAAGCATATAGGTAGGTAAGGTGGGGCGGGGGGGGAGTTTAGAAAGTGAAATTTACACTTTATATACAATCTTCCTAGCCTTTACTTATTCTTTTGAAATATCTATAGCATGGGAACTGAGGAGCTAGATAGAAGAATTCACCAGTTTTAGCACGGAACTGAGCTTCAGGAGATACGGCCACAGGTGCCCTTAATCTATCCTGTCTGTGATTATCTCACTCGAAGTCACATGCAAGAAAATAATCCCCTGCAGCACAGAGCACTGACGTGAAAGGAAAGAAAAGCTCAAAGTCACAGCTGAATGGTTATAGCCGAACCCATTTCAGTACTTCTTCCCCTTCAATTTCTTACTCCAGACCAAGGCAGCTTAATCTGCCTTTAAGTTTCACTTTAAAAATTATTCAGCCCAAGAGACTTTCCTCTCTTATGAATAGAAAAAAACGGCTCAAATATTTTTGTGCAAAGTTGTTTTTTTTTAAAAGAGACTATGATGTATTGCCTGAAAACTTGAATATTGCATTTCAGCCAAATTTCAAACTAGTAGCAGAGATATTAACCTCAAAGTGAGATTATAACAGAAAAAGCCACTTAAACTGAACTAGCAAGCAGAATAATACCCATTGGAGAATATACTAAGACTGTTACAGATGTTCAGTTGATTAGCATGGCTGATTACCTTGCACATGACACTGCACCATTTAAACAGAATCAAATAATTTTATGGTCACTATTAAGACCACAGAATATGCTGTTTCGTTAATTATTATTTTTGTTTTAATGTAACACTATTTCCACTCCTCATTTTCTCTGTTCGGTCCCACACACCCCTGCTCTCCTTCATTGCTGCCAAATTTATTCCAGCATTAGTTTAGATGTACGCTTGCTTCACTAAGTCACCCCTGGAAGAGGACAGTACTCAGATGCCTGAGAAAAGTAAAGTGGAAGGAGAAAACATGAGGAACAGTGAGATGGCAGCAGGTAATCTTATTTTTGCATAGTTTAGAGATTATAATTATTATTTGGGTATCCCTGTTACTCATGTCTTCAGGCAGGAAACCAAATCTCAGCATAAGACTGTAATTTTGAGAGGGGGGGAAAAACCCCAACCAACCACCCAACAAAAAAAACCCAGAACACTAGAGCTTAAATTTTAACTGAGTTTTTTCCCCACTGATAGTAAGAGGCACGCGAGGGTCTGTTCCAAGATTAACGCATGCAAAGGGTAACCACAGCTGATCTATGGCTTCAAAAAGTGGTAAAGAATAAGCACTAGACTTGTTAGTCAAAACAAGTGTGAAACACCCCTTTTACACTTCCCTTGTAACAAGGCCTCACTTTCAGTATTAAATAAAACCAAAAAATGAAAGAAGGGCTGGACAAAAAGCAGTGTTTAATACCAGTACAAGGTTAGATGTGATAAAGACTACACTGGGTTTGCTGGATAAGTTTGACAGCTTTGGCTTAAAAAAAACTAAATAAACAAATAAAACTGGAAGGAGCATAGAGCTAAACTGAGATAACACTTGGTGGCAATGAACTTAAGAATATCTGAAGTACTGAAAAAAATCAATTTCTTGACTTAGGAATTAAATTCAAATTAGGAAGTCTCTGCCTGACAGAGGTTTGAAAACCATGGAAGGAAAAAAGATGGTGAGGGAGGTTAATTGGCTTCTAAAGTATTAAGAATACCTTGATACGAAACGCCATGGCAGGAAAACAAACACGCAGAAGAGTCATACAGAGAGAGCGCATGGAGTATACACCAGGGAAGAGGGTACAGAAACAAACCCAAGCTTAATTCTTGAGGTTTGGGAGTTTTATTTCATCCTAATAATAATATTTTTCTGAAATCATTCATGCTGCCAAAGCAAGTTTGAAATACAGCTTCAGAAAACCTACACTTGAGAGCTGTGCTAACCAAAAAGCTCCACTTCCCAAATATCACTGTACTTTGTCTTCATGGAAAGGAATTTTTCTTCCCTTATGTCTAACAGGAAAGTAGCACCAAGCCCCAGAGCCAAGAAGACGCTCATTTTCCTTTGGATCTCCAAGGTTCACTTCATGTCTTAATGCACATGGCATTGCTCTCAGTATTAATCGTGTACTGCAGACCAAGAGAAATTGCCTTTCCAGAAATGACCTCAAACTAAATTCATAACTCTTTAAGAGCCAATAAACCCACTGAACCAGAAAGCTCAGCCCTTCCGCAGTGGGCTACAAGCGGCCATGCTGCTTTACTCCCTTTAGCAAGATTCACTACCACCTTTTACTTAAAGCATCAAGTAGAAACTGTTCATATAGTTTAACAACATACTTGTGTTTAGAGCCAGAAAGGGAAGGAAGAGGTCAGAAGACGACAGAAATCCTTTATCAACAGCTACACTGGAGACAAGATACAGAACTTCCATCTGGGACTGAACTTGTATTAACCTGTGCCACAGACAAAGGAGCAAAGGTTCCTGGACAGTCCTACATAATACTTTTTCCTAATCCCCCAAGACCCAGGGGAGCATCAGTTAGCTATTTCAAAGTGTTCCTATAGAAATCAAGCTCTCCTGCACTGCATTTTTCTGTAGTTACCCTCATCAAGAGGAAAGATCCCCTGTGACGGAGACACGTGTACACAACACATACATTACAACAGATAGGTTCTTACTCTTCCTCACAGGGAGGAGTTGTTCTAAGCTGAATATGAAATTTGGATAGTCAGATCTGTGACACATGGCATGAAAGACACTGCACATACTAAAATACTTGGGACACCTCTGCATCCTTCATCGTACAGGACAGGGAAGGAAAATAGGAACGTATGCTGAAACAGACCCTTAAAGAAAGTATCATGCCTGGCTTTAAATGGTATCCTTAAAGCAAGAACAAAGCATAAACTCATCTATGAAAAGCCTTGTACAAGAGTACCTGAAGCTGTAGTTACAACGAATATGCTTCTAAGTAATAAAAAGCAATTTTAATTCTTCAAAGGCTTTTGGAACCTTTTTTGACTAAAAAAGACCATTAAATTCACCTGACCACATAGAATGAATCCTGGAAGCAGGATTTTTCACAGCCTAATATTAAAGGAGGCTTTCAAGACTTCTTTCACAATCCTATAATATTAATTGGATCTACATGTATTTGACACAGTGGAGAGGAAGCGTATCATAACAGAACTTTGTCAACTGATGATAAAGCCTTGCCAGGATTTTGTTTCTAGAAGTACCAGCTTCTTTTAGTTAGAAGTCTGAGGTATGTAAAACTATATCCCCATGAAACAAAGAAGGGTTGTATTGTTTTAGAAGTCCTCTACACAATGCAGGAAAAAAACAACTTGTGGAATTTATCAGAATAATACATCACTCGGGACTCGGGAGGATTTGCAAAGGAAGCAGATAAATAACACAAGTAACAAGCAAGCCCAGAATTAGAGCTGCCTGCATTTATAAAGTGAACAGGGGCTGGAGCCAGTGCTGCAGGACACGGTTGTAGCTGTCAGAGGGAGGAACCAGCTCCGCTGAGCAGCAGCTGTAGAGACACAGATCACATCAGGCTTGTCACAGCATCCTGGGTAATCCGTGTTGGCCGCTTGCGTGGAACACCCACCCAAATATGGGGTGCAACTCCGCATGATAACTCAGAGACTTCAATAGTAACCAATGGCAAAAGGCGGTTAGGAAAAAAAACAACAAACAAAAAACACTGTTTTTCCTGCTACCAAAGCAAAACCTGACCTGGTTAGGGACAAAAAGAGAAGAAAAATGCACGCAAACACTTGTCTCTCCCCCATTTCATAGAAGTAACTCTTCATGATTCCACAGTCCATTATGGGTAAAATGTAACATATGTACAGTGTGAATGTGTGTTGCATCACTGCAACCTTAATATTCTTTCTGTGAAAATTAAAAAAAATAATCTCAAACAACTACTTTTGACATGTGCCATGCAGCTAGTTTACACCACTATGACATAGAAAGTAGCAGGAAGTATAAGGATAAATTCATCTGAGAATTACATGTTCTGAGAATTACATGTTCAATGCCACCTTAATTAGGCTTACTGGACAAATCGCTGATTCTTTTGGAAAAGAAATGTGGATCCTTACAAATTCAGAATTTGAGGAAATTTAAATTAGAATTGCAGACAGTTAACTGTCTGCAGTGCTTATTCCCCAGACTGATGCACTTTAAGTTGTTCTGAAAATGTGGTGGAAATACTGATTTTTCCCTCCCTTCTGCAGAGAAGCAAGGGCTAGGAGAAGATTCTCTTTGTTACAGTACTGTAAAGGGTCATGAGGATAAGAGAGATTATTTTCTTCTGCTTATTTTGCCAAGATACCTGCAGAGAAAAGAAAAAATATTTTACCCTTCTGCATGATGTTGTGTGCATCAACTACAAATTCCAAATCTGTTTCTCTTCAAAGTGTCACTGTGGACTGCTGCCTGCTGGAATGAGAGCATCCTCAGACACAAAATGGAAAGTATGTTATTTACCATTTATGTGTTTGAAGCTTACATGTGATTCTTTTCAAGCTATAGTGCAAAAAGCTTCAGGGAGCACCTGGAAACGTCTACTGTGACAGTATCCAATGCCCAGTGAGGGGCTAAGGGGATCAAACAACCCAGACCAGAACTTAATCGCCTAATGCAGAGTAGGCATAAGAGTCCACCTCAGAATGAAAGCAGACTGGAGAAAACTTCAGGTTTCATCTCACCAAACCTTACTACTGTTTTCTGTAAGTTTCAGAGATTTTATTTATTTAAAAAAAAAAAATAATCACAACTATGTGAAAGGTTTGGGAGCTTTTTGTTCTTTCAGGATAACACACAGGTGTGAGCAGTTAACTATTCAAGTTATCAAAATCTGTACCATTAGGATGTTTAGATACTGGGCGAAGAGGAGATTGTACGTTAAAATAAGCTTAACAGCAGGACGCACGAGGTGGTGGAGCTCTGCAACTTCTTTAAGCTGCTTAGCTTCAGATAAGGAGCTTACGCAACTTTCATAAGTCTGGAGTACATTCAGCAAGTGAGATCAAAACAGTTTTCAAGTTAAGTTACACTCGGGACAGATGCCTCTTGAGTACTTTCACTCTTCCCTCTTACCAATGACAGAAGCCAAAAAAACCCCAAACCAACCAACCTCTCCAAAAAAACCACCCACCCACTAAAAGCTCGGTACAGTTTAGCAGAGGAGGTAAGCATCATACTTTCTTCCTTGATGTTTTCCTTGCATCATGAGGGACATCTGCAGAGTAAGTCCAGCTTCTGAGCTTTGGCAGAGTGAGAGAGAAAGATTGTTTCACAGTTTCCAAGTGGAACCTGACTATGAAGAAGCTGCTCTGCAGTCATCTGGAAACACTTGCAGAAACGAGTATAAACACTGCAGTTATTCTAGTCAGAAAACAGACTTAGTTGTTAGGATTTTTCACCTGAAAATAAACCAAATCAACCGTCAATAGATCTAGTCAGGAATATTTTCAGGACAAGACATGGACAACGTCAAAACCTTAGTGTTGCAATGGTCTCAATTAAGTTGCATCAAAGCTGGGACTTGAATGAATAATGAACGTGAATGAGACTCAACAGTCCTCTTGGAAGTTGTTGAAGAAAACACAGAAAAAAACCTGAGAAAAGTAAGTGATCCTTCTCTGGACCCCAGTGCCTTACAGAAAGGCACCAAGTGCCACCATCATCCTTTCCAGAGGAAACACCACCAGATCAGGGCATGGCACTCACCACACTGAAAGCACAGGGGATGGCTCTCAGCAAGGCTGGGACCACTAGTCCCTCCAAGGGACTTTCTTCTTTTTGAAGAAAGCAGCGTGTTTCTAGATGGCAATCCACTTATTTCAGCTGTTTTGTAGAATCTGCAGGAGGGCTTTCTGGTCTACAAGTGCACCTGATGAAATACTGGAACTTTCTAGTATCTGGATTTTGGTGTGCGAACCACAGCTCCATAGTAGGGAAGAACTGACTACGAAACAAAATGCCAAGCAAAACCCACAAACACTTGTTATTCTCCAAGGGATAAGAGGGAGGAAACTCTACTTGTTCTTGTAATAGTCACAGAATAGCAGCATGGTTAAACATAACACTTCTGCTTGCATTTTAAGCTTATCAAGCAAAAAAGGCTGCTCAAGTAGACTAAAATACAGCTTTTAAAGCATTAGAAACACAGCTCCTTCCCAGAGCCATACAGATTTTTATTTTCTTTAGCAACACAACAGCAAAGATAGTCAATGTGAGATTCAAAATCCAATAGTTACAACAATTACGGTGAGAAACTGATAAACTGCAAGATCTATAAACAGATTAAACTAACATGTAAAAGGAAAATTACCATATATATGCAAGTACTGCAGTAATAGTATTTGATTCCACAAATCGTTTGCCAGTTCTCTGTAAGACTTCATAGCTTTTTCTACTATAATTTCAACAGACCTTTTAGAACAGGAAAGATGCGAGACTAGCAACAAGAGGAACAGCGCACGTAAGAACGCAGACCCTCAAAAGCAGGGAGAAAGAGGAAAATACTGTTTATATTAACTTAGGTACTTCAGGGACAGAAAGCTAACTCTTGCTTAGTCAAGAGTTGAAAATAGACAAAACAAGTGTCTGTCCGAGAATGGGAGAAGTGTTACGCATCAGCAGCTGCTGCCCCTCATCTTGACAGGAAAAAGACATTTAAGTGCACTTCCACTGTAGCTCGGCAATGATGGCCACAGAGCTCATCAGGGCTGCGTACAGCAGCACTGGGCCCCAAGGCTTCTGCGGGCCCCAGCACTGGTCTAAGCACAGGTCCAGGTAAACCGTCATCCCACCCAGTCTTCACTGTGAAATCTTTAGTCTACAACAACAAAATACGCATTCTTTGGTGGAAGAAGCTCAGCATACAAATAGAGACTTTCCATACATCACTAATGATGCATGCAAACCTAACGAGTACCCAGAACATCTCTATAGAATCAATAAATCTTTATCCAAAGGAGGTGCACACTGCTAAAAACATACGCTTAAATGCTCAAACATATTGTGGTGACTGCACAGTTGAAGACCTCACACGAAGGACTACAAACCTTACGAATTCCAGTTCTGTTTTTCCCCCCAAAGGGGGGAAAAAATAACCTCAAAAATCTGAGGGTTCAGATACATGGATGCTTTTTCAGCAGCAACGCTATTCAGCCTGTACCCTCACCTACTTATTCACTCCTTAGGTGACGCCAGCAGAGCCATTTGTCAGACCTGCAATGAACAAAGTCAAAGAGCTGATGCAGGCTAAATTAAAGTGTTATTAAGGGGACAGATACTTGATTCTCGGTATGTCTCCCTTAACTCGAGCATTACAGCTCCGAAACAGCTAAGTCACTGAGGCATTTAAGTTTTTACTCATTATCCCAGAATCTTTCAAATCTAGAAGGAACTAAAACCAATTTATTTACATTACCTCTATTCTTAACTGTATTTCTTTCCTTTCTGGCTGCTAAATTAGTTTTGTTTACCCTCCTCTTCTACAAGCTTTAGCTTTGCTTTTCACCCTGTAAACCAATGACTGCACATAAAGAGGACTTAAAAACTTGTCTTGCACATCACTTGGAAGTGACAAAAGCTTCAAGACACATGTATCAATGCTTATTTTCCACCACAACTCAGCAAATTTTTAAAGAAAACTCATTTCTACTGTAAACTCCTCCCCCTACCCTTTTTAATATGGCAGAATCATCTGCCACCTCCTGACCTCAGCAGATTGCTTCAGAATTTAATGGAAAAAGAGGTAAGAAAAATTCTAAAGATAAAATGTGAGAGCTAGAAACTGGTACATTAAGAACTCAGTATACCATATGGCTGATAAGCATAAAACCTCTCCCTGTTAAAGCTGTTTGTCTGTTTTAAATCAGGTTACAGAACAGATAAAACAAAGAAATCAATTAACTTAAAGTGAAGAATCAAACACTTCTCTATTTTAATGTTCTCAGGCTTTATTAAAATAAAAAAAAAGGAAAGAAAGAAAAATTTCAGCAGAGAGGCTCAGCATCATGTCATACCTCCCCCTCAGATCCAAGGGCCTCCCTGGCCACCCTCCTCAGCTCCTCCTCCATCCGCAGGGCAGTGGGGATGTCCTGGGGGGTAACCAGATGTGTCTGGCCAGAGGCTCTTGGGAAAGAGGGTAGAAGAGAGCTGGCACCAAAATGAAGTGCTGAAGAGGTTCCTGTTCTACCTCCAGATACCAATTTATAAGCACGAGGCTAATTAACAGCACCTTCCCAGTGTTGCCCTGGGAGGCAGGATGGGTGACGTGCTGCAGTGAACCTCAGGAATTTACAACACCCTTGACTACATCACTGATCCTCAGTGCCTTCCTTCACCTCTCCAGCTCTCCCCACCTACAAAAGTGAAATAAGGACCTGACCAGCCCTTCACAAAGTTTGAGAGCTACATACACGTTCTTTTAAAAGAGTTAAAAAATTCAGTCATCCTTGTAAGTAAATCTTAGGGTGTCTGAAGTCACTTGCCATACATAGCGTTAAATAGACCACAAGATAATAATTTGCCAAACCCATACAGCCCATTAGCACACTGCCAACATTTCTACATATTTCAGTACTCAATGTTTACAGAGATTCTAAGTATTTAGTTCTTCATATTTGCCCATTTGCATCAACTTTTAAGCATTCACTTCATTCACAAACACAGCAACACAGATTTCTGACTCATTTTCCTTTACTGGTACTCACTCTCACTCCAGTAATTACACCCAACTTAATACTCAGGATCTCATTTTTAAGGAGTAGGAAATATTACCCCAATCATAACTTGAACTTGGAGCAGCTGGCAGCTATCCTCTTCACTCAACACATATCTACCTAAAGAGCTGGACTGGGATACTATGCAGACTAAAAAGATGTTGATCACAGAAGAAAACACAAGAAGTGACACAATCAAGCACACAGTTACTCCTCCGCATGACTTTCAGCAGAGCCTCCATAAAATTTAACCTTTTATCTAGCAGTTAATCCACACATTAGTTACTAAGACAAGTATATCTGCGCATGAATGTGAGAACAAACATGAAAAAACACAAGTTAGGAGCCTGTCTTGACTTAGCCGTTGATTTCCCTTTCCTCTGCTGTAAGTTGTTCAAATGAGTACTAACAGCCTTCAATGGGGCTTCCACTACATTTTCTGGAGGTATTGCTCAGTAACATTTGCCATTGATTTAAACCACTACATATAGTGTCCAGTTCATAAGATGCAGACATAGAAAAGCATCTTTGGAAAAGACAATCTGATATTGCTATTCAACTACAAGCTTGACCTGTGGTCTCCAAGAACGTTTCAATTCCTTGTGTCTTATGGCTTCAGCTTCCTAGGAAAGACAGTTACATGAAAGCACTTAGGAACCCTGAATAAATTAAACTCGCTACTCCTTACAAGCCATTATGCTAACAGACGATTCAATTCACGTATTTACATGCACCCTCATACAAAAGAGGAGGGAAAAGTTACGAAACCCATCCTTTCCACCTAGACTACCCAAAGCAGATATCTTCATACATTTATCTGCATAGCCAAAAAACACACTCAATGTATTTAGTCAGCACAACTGAAAACTAGGACAGATGGAAAGGGAAGAGTTGGAGCCAGTGCCAGCACATAACGAACGCCAATTCATGTACAAAAGTATTAGGAATTTTCCTAAAAAGCCAGATGCAGACCTGAATGGTCCAGAAGCCAGTATCAATGCTCAAAACTAGAGATTCCTTAACGGGCACCTTTCAAAGGTGGCAAGGCTGCCCTCATCTTGTAACTTCAATCAATCGATGTTTAAATGTATCTCCCTGTGACGCAGCACAAAATGTTTTCAATGCAAATGTCTTCAATTGCCTTTTAATATAACTCTACAGCAATATATTCTTAAATACCAAGGTTAAAAGGAAACAACTGGTATCATTAACAGTTCCACTGTATGGACCAATGAAGTGAAACTTAAATTCAGTTCAGATCTACGTGACAGAGAAATTATTAGTGCTTAATAAGTTCACATATGTTTCAAGGGCAAGTATTTATAATAATGTGCCCTTGTAATTCAAAATGGGAACAGCGGCCTACCAGTTACTGAAGCATATACTCCACTGTAGGAAAAAAAAAAAAATAAAGGCCACAACAGAAAAATCCACACCATAAAAATTAAAAGACTGATTCCAGCCTGAACTCAGTGCCTGCTCCTTCCCTCCAGTCTCAATTCCACAGAAGCAGAGTTGAGCACACGGCTTGAGATGGGGCATCCCACCACCACAAGGGATTGGTAAAGGGCTCTTTTTGCATCATTCTGGATGTTCGGGGCAGTTGAAAGGCTGTGATAATGGGCAGCCTTCACGGGAACTGCCTCCCTCGTGTGACCGTGCCCTTGATTCACCCTTCTCACCAGCCATGGTTGGCAGCAGGAGAAAAAACAAAGAGCACCAGCTATTCCTTCTAATACACTTCTGGCTTCCCTGCAACCATCATGTCCTTAAGTGTTCAAAGCAACCAAGTTTTAGAGGACACAGGATGGAGAACAGTGGATGGAGGAACTTAATAGCCAAAGCGTTGTTTGAATAAAGTCCTGTTCTAGCAGCTCAATAAATGCTAACAGCTAACATAGTACTGACCTCTTTAATAAAGCTGTTGAAAGAAATACCTATTTTCTGGTAAGCAACAAGAAGAAACTGTACAATGTGATTTAACTGCTTTGCAGCAAGACAGAAATGCTCCTATTACAGCCCTTAGAGCCTGCCCCACCTGCAGTAGTGAGGTTTCCTCCTTGCAGCACTCAAACTACATCACAGCCCAGAGAAACCCTCCTCACCAGATAACTGTAAGCCTCCAAAGACAAACATACAGTCAAGGAGACAACCACTGCCAACAGGAGTGAGTGAATATCCTTGCTTAACACAGCTCTCCCCCGTAACTGTGGAAATGCCAGAGAAATCCCAACTTCAAACCCGCAGTATTTCAGTAATAAGCAATAATTACATATATAACCTTTATCCTACACTACTCATACCATTACATTTATAAGTCCTGCTGTTTTAAAATTGTATACAGAACGTAACAATTAATTAGAGTTATTAAAAAACACCCTCTTGTCTGTCTTATTGCAATGAACAATATAATTTCCTGAAAAAAATACCTAACTGCAGACAGAAAACTCAACAGAATAACCTGAACAATAAAGGCAATTTTCCCTTAACACTTTTGAAGGACTCACTTAATGTTCACCACTATTTTCCACAGCATCTGGATGCTCGGACTGAAAATACTAAAGGTAACATAAAGGGTCTTCTACCAATCCTAATAATGGAAGGGAACAACTCAAAGTGCATGCACATATGTGATAGTGTGTATGCTAACAGCTCTGGGTCACTGTGCTAGGTTTTTTTAAAGCATTTGGTTTTAAAAAGTGCAAAAAGTTGTTACTGAATTGTCCAGCAGCACGGTCCTAGAGCACAACACACCACAGTGGGGAACCACAGAATAGTCTGGGTTGGAAGGGACTTAAAGATCATCCAGTCCAACCCCCTGCCACGGTACTGGTGGTCAAGCAGTGACCTAGCAGAAATGCTATAAACCTATATTCTGCTTTATTAATTACTCTAATAAAACATACATGCATATAGCCTTTTCTTTTTATTGTCCTTTACAACCTACATCAACATGCTTGGCTGAGATGTTAAATAACCCAGGATGCTGAAGACAGCTTTTCCCCCCACTCGTCACCTCAACCTTGCACACACAACCTGCACTATACTTGTAATGGCAAGTACCAAAAAAGTTACCTTTTAAATAGAGGAAAACAAAATCACCACAATAAATGCTGGCATTTTCATCATGAGTTTTTTGTTGTAAAAACTGCATATGTACATTCTACCAGCACAGCCCCAAAAAGAAAGGTGCTGTTTTCATGGTTCAGAAACAGACTATCCTCGACCAGCAGGACAGACATTCAGGCGACTGCAACAAGCCTTAAGAAGCCAGGATTAAATCAAAACACCTAATTATATTCAGGAAAAGTAAATGATTGTTTCTGTGTCAACCATACAAGTCCAATTTCCCAGTTTCTCTATGTAAAATATCTCCACAATAACACACTATTAAAACAGTATTTTTATTCTCACACATTTTACTGGGAAAGCCAAGACACTGACTTCAACAAATGGAGCGTCTTTAGGAATGCATGTTTCTTCTGTAAATGAACTGTGAAAATCAGTATGCTTGCAAGCTAAACAAAATTTATCATTTACTGACCCACTCTGGACTGGATTAGACGGGATCGCTCCTTATGTACTCAAGTAGTGCAAAACACTGAAAATTATTGTCCTGACCTCAGTACAAGCAAAAAGGACATTGACCATGCTTTAAATTAAGTCAGATTGCGGAAAACCAGATGATTTTCCCCACCAATTTACTCCAAAGAGAGGTTTACAGCTACAAACAGCTGTAATTTATTATATTTTAAATTTCATAAAGGACCTAAATATGTTGAGCGATAATACTCTTCAAAATGGTCAAGGCCTACTGAACTGAAACACACTCCCCAAATTACAAACATGGCACTGTGGTTCCAGCTGAGCTAGAGAAATGTCTGTTCTTTTGGTTGTTTTTTTTCTAATGTGTCAGTGGGGGAAAAAATGGAGTAGCAAGACAAGCATTTTTTAAAACAATTAATGCAAAGTGGCCCAAATCTTGCTTGGAATAAAGTGTAAATGGCAAAGTAAACTGAACTTAACCATAAATTTTCAATGAAGCTCAAACTACTGCTTTAAAACTAAAGTAAAATTCAAGATATTGCAGTTATAAAGAAAAGTAGAAGCGTGTTCTTCCTCAACTACATAACTCAAAACCAAAGAAATGGTGCATAGGAATAGATCTATATAACGGATACAAAACCAGCCCACACTCAGTGCCTCTGGTGCTTCTTGCTTGGTGTCCACCAGACCTCAGCCTCTACTCCACAGCCTCCCTGGCACTGCGCTACACAAGTCACGAACCACCGTAAAAAAAGACTTCCTTTAGTTTTCTTCATTTCAACACAGTATGGGGGAACCAGTTCGTAACACCTGGACCAGTTTAATCACCCTGGACTTTTGCTGCAGACAAGGTGCAATCAGAAAAGCACAGACACCTGTCCCCACCAGGCCCACACCTGGGTAGGGAGGTGCAGCCCAGGGGCTTTGCTCCACCCTCAGCTGCTGGAATTGCACCGTAAGCAGGATACGGACCCCTGGGATGGCAGGGAAGTCAGTGGCACTGCCTTGGACCTCAGATTTCCCTTGCACAGAGACTTTAATAAGCTCCTTCGTGCTCACACTGATTAACTCCTTGCTGTCATAGTTATTCCCCCCCTCCTCCAAACTGCAGGTGAGAAATTTAAATAATCTTCACCATGCTAGAGAGACTCTCATGCCTGCCCTCTGTCCATCACAGCAGCGCTCCAGAAGGAATGAGCCTTTAAAGGAAAACAACTTCCACGGTATCTCTGCATTGTTGCTTCACTCACCTGTATACATTTACATCTTAAGTCATATTAGCATTGCATAGTGATCTGATGTTAAGAGACCTCTTTGTTTTTTGGGTTGGGTTTGTTGTTTTTTTTCCATTTGTTTGTTTTTCCAGCATTTAGATTCAGTGACAAGACTTCCAGACACAAGAGAAAGCAGATAACAGCTCAGGAAAAGAAATGACAATTCAGCCAACTGTTAAATTTCAAGAGCATACTCTTCATAACTGTAACTGTCAGCCTGTCTGGAATTAGTCCCTTTGACAGCAACTTCAAAAAAAAATAAAAATACTGGAAATAAGCAAGTCTAACTTATTGCTAACCAGTTACAAATATTTGCCCAAGTTTGGTGCACTGGGGTGCACGGCAGCAATATAACTCTCATGGAAATAAAAACTGAGGTTTATTCTTGTATTTTTCAGCACCTAATAACTGACTGATCAATAAGAACCTCGCAGACAAGTCTGCGCATCTCTGGGTTTCTCTTCCTATTACCTGAAGCACTTGCTCAAAATTTTTTTTACAGCCTATGTTGCTATGTCCCATTTTCCGAGGGTTCACCATATTGGTAAGTCTGCAGTGTGTATTTTAAATGCTTCGTGAGTCACAGTCAAAGACCACAAATAGACAAAGTTTATCCTGTGTGCAAACGGGATTAACAAAATACTGAAATACATGTCCTGGTTTCAAATACTGTCCATTGTCACCAGGTGAGCTTCTCCAGATGCGATTGTTCAGGGCTGAACACAACATCAGTAGATCTTTTGCTCAGCTGGAAATGCAGCAACTTTGCCAGTTAGTTACTCTTTATATTGATCAACAGATGTATTTGTCAAGCCAAAAATACTTAAAAGTTACAGTTTGGGAAAAAAAATCCCACATCAGCTATGCAAAATGAAAGCATCATTGATTTTAAGAAATAATATTCTACTTCATTACATTTAAAAAGTGAAACAGTAAAAAACTAACTGCTCTTTCAAATAAAGCAAATACTATATACATTGAGATGTATTTTAATTGATCTTTTCTCAGACTAAATGTCAATGTGCATATTTTAGCCTGACACAAAAAACTGTCTTCATTATTCACCAGCTTCCAACTACCTTCTCTCTCTTCATTCAACCAAGGATAAGACTGAGAATCCGTAAGTTTTTTTAAACTCCTGCCACTTCCCTTCATTCTGAATTTGATCCTCTTTTCTCTGTATTGGACAGCACATTTTAAAAAACCAAACAAAACCTATGCATAGGAAATTTAACTTGACTGCACTCAAAGCCCCCCCTCATGTTTGTTACCCTAACAGTACCCTCCTGGATACACTTTCCTTTAAAAGCCCATCAACTTTCATCTGTTTTTCATCTGTCTCAATGGACAAGAGAACAACATGCACTTTTGAGCACCTGTAAACAGCAAAGTACTCCTCAGTTTACGCAGCCCTGCAGCCTTTACCTAATCCTCACCTACGTTAAGGCACATTACAAGGCATCACTGATGATTCTTCCATTTTTTTGAATTCTAATGCATTCTCCCTACAGCACATGCTAGTAAACGTGGATATTTAAATCCATGTTGAGAAGTTAGGGTTTCACTAAATCAAAGGTGTAGATACTAGCGTCGTAAAGGCTGCAGCTCTATCACCTTCATGTTTCTGCATTTTAATTGCTTTTAATTGGGATAATCACCGACAGATCTTTCCCCACTTTGGCTGAAAGAGACTGCCTCTGAGGGAAATTTAAGTTGTAGAGCTGGGAGAAAAAAATAACAAAACAAAACCAAAAACCACACAACTCCCCAAAAACCGAGGAAAGGACTTACTGCCACTGCAGCTATGGTTTGTTAAGGACAGCAGCAGCAACAGAGCAATCGTTTCAGAGCGTGAGCATCAAAGCAAGTCTTCTACTCCTGCATTTCCAGGGATCATTTCTGTAGCGCACTGAGTCTTGAAGAACCAAAACAATGTTTCTAAACCTCTTGAAACAAAAGTTGATGTCAAAGTATCTTGCCGTTTAATCCATGTTGACATCATCCGTGTACAACATGAGCTTAATCTACGCACTCATCACAGCAGTCCCTTGAATAAGTCACTTCCCATCACTTGTAATTTTAGTAGTGTTCAACTTCAATGCATGCCTACATCTCAGGTGACTACAATCTAGTGTTCATTCCTTTACCTTTAGAAGGTTACATATTTAATATGAGAACAAGACTGACCTAGCTGCCAAAGGCAGCACCAAGGACTAAAACTAAAATACACAAAAAGTAACTTCACAGATGAACAGACTTACTATTTTCCTTGCATTTCCCTAGTAAATCAAGCCCCACCTTGTGTTTATTTCTCAAGTCATCTGAAGTCTTCATATACAGAGGGGATACTTGTCACTGGCCACAGCCATTCCTTATCACTGATAACTTCTTCCCTATCTCTGTAGGCCTGCTTGCTTCTCAGCCTGCAGCACCACACCACCATGCCTTTCATTGCTTCAACGAGTGAAAAAACCTTGTTTGCAGATTGCAGTTAAGCTGCGTCTTCAAGTATCAAAGTAAACCCTGATAATCTCTTACATTCATATAAAACCATTGGCTTTTATGTCACTTGTAAGAACTGGTCTCTTTAGGAAGAAAAGTAAAAAGACTGAACCGAATTGCAGAAATATCCCAATACAATGATACCACAAGAACATAAAAATGTGGCACAAAATGAAAGATGAGCCTTGCTCAAAAAAATAAAGAACAAACAAAAAATCCCCAAAACAAATAAACCAAAACCATGCCTCCTACATTAATGGTTAGATGCACTTATTTTGTGTGTGGGAAACTCCAATACAAACATTATAGAAAAGTAACAAAAATATGGCATCACCATGTAACTACAGTGATTAGGAAGTTAAAGAACAAATATTTTGGTAGGTCCTTAACTTGGTAGGTCCAGAAGTCTCCAAGCCCTGGGATCTGAAAGGCATGCAGTCAGCTGGATACATGCACAGACTTTTGTGCGAGCCCTTATCTAAGATCAGCAGCACCAGAGCTGACCTCCCAGAGCTACAGGAGGTATGTGCAGGGCCAGAGCTTGCCACCGCTCTGCAGCGGCTCTGCACCTTGCAGCCTGTCTCAAAGAATCCAGTATTATTACTTCCCTTACATAAAAGATACCAAGCTGCAGATTAACGATGCAATCCCTACCTGATGTTCTACTCACTAAGCGATCAGCTGCAAAACCCACCTTGGAAAAATCCCATAGCAAACACCAGTGCCAACTCGCAGATCCTGTGCTCTGACAACATGGACCTGAGCGGCACTTTCTGCTGCTTTACACACACAGAAAACAGCAACAGCTCCAGCTCAAAGCCTGTAGCTCATCCCCAGTGCAAGGCAATGCTAATAGTGAACCAGAGAAGCAAAAACAGTATAGAGTCTGTAGGTGCCTGGCTGAGCAAGGAAAGTGTGTGCAGCAGGAGGAGAGCGCTCACAGCACAGGGAAGAATCGCAGGGCACCGACACGCCTCTCAATCACAGTCTCAACATCAAGTTGGTGGCATTTTTAGTAAGAACTATACACATTCAACTAAGCCGCTCCCCCAAATTTTTTCATAAATTCACCTGCACGATTATTACAGAAAGTCTCTTGCATAATAAATAACTTTCTGGAATAATTTTATATGGAGCAGCAATGCATTTTCATTGCTTAGAAGTTAGTTTGGCATTTCCATTATTAATTTTAATAATTTGTTCATACCTGCCCATATAAATTTAAAAAAAATTTATCCCTGGACAAACCTGGCATGCAGCTTAAGATACAGTGCAAGTTTCTCTTGCAAAATACCAGTCAGTAGTTTGGAGAGTTTGCTTGTCCTTCATAAGGGCTTGATTATTGGGGTTGCACTCATAATAAAGATACTGACATTATTTCCCCTTGTTGTAAAACAAGCATTTTGAGGACAGCTGAAAATCAGTATGCTAGTGATTTTGTGTGTGTCAATGTCATCAGTAAGGTAATCATGACTAACCAGTTAGCACCCAAGGCTATTGCTGGATCATTTCACATCAGGAATTGACTGATTGCTCTCAGACATGTACAACAAAACGGTGCTTGGATTTACGTTAATCACAGCCGGGCACCACACTTAATTGGCATCAAGGTCACATAGTGATACTGGGGATATCAGCAGTCCATACCCAGCAAGGTATGAATCATAAATAAAAGCAGAAAGTTCCAAAAGAGGAAGCAAATCACCAGTTAAAGAGCAAACACCAGTGGCAACAAAACCTGCAGAAAGGCTATTGCAGCGAGCTACAGGAAGGGAGGGAAGCAGAGCCATGTTACCCGGCTACACCATCAGGTACCGCTGAAACTTCCCGGCTGTCTCGGTCTTTTTCCTCTACGCCTGATGGGAAAGTTCTGGTTTTGTCAGGATTCAGTGGAAACTGAATGCTCCTGAATGACGCAAAGCCATTAGTCAAGAGGAAAAAGAAAAGAGCTTTTCAGAAAGCCTTCACTGGAGTGCCGTGGGGTTTGTTTGTTTTGGTTTTGTCTCTGTTTTTTTTTTTTAAACCAACGCGCTGTCGTTTCCACCGACAGCGAGAGGAGAAAAAGCTCACGCTCACGTTCCCGAATTTGAGACAATTATTAATACGTAATTAAAAGCAAAGCCAGAGAAGCACAGCTTTAGAACTTGAGTAACTCCAGGCTCACTTAAAACAATTTTCAGGGAAGCAAAAAAAGCATGCAAACACTCAGATTTTCAGCAGTTTATACGCAGCCGCCCGAGCCGGGCCGAATCGAGCCGAGCA
>NW_010205188.1:0-270 GCF_000695765.1 Mesitornis unicolor | reverse complement strand
AAGTCCCGCGCTGGGCCCCCCTGCCGCGAAGACAGGCAGGAGAGGTGCCTCGCTAATACAATTAGCAGAAATCAATCAAACGAACACCAGCGGTGCGTTTGCACCGGGGATACAGGAGCACGTACCGAGCGGCCGTACCGGAGTGCCCGCACCGCACCTTACCTGGAGGAGCTTTATTTTTCGCACCGGACCGCAGATCCGTTCAGCCAGGCAGCACGTCAACCCCTGCTGTCCACCCCAAACCAGGCAGGGACCGCTTTCCGCGGCGTT
>NW_010205187.1:16648-19010 GCF_000695765.1 Mesitornis unicolor | reverse complement strand
TTTCCAGCCACTCGTCCCCAAGCCTGTAAATCAGTTTGCCGAATTCAGGTGGTCAGACACGTGATGGGTTATACCAGACTGTAATTCCTCGATGATTCTGAGATGTCACTTGGGCACTGAAGAGGCTACATTCATTGGCCCGACCCCTTTGGAGCCGTACCTTTCTCACGAGCTTGCCTTTGGCCAGCAGCCTGGCCAGTTTATGCCTCAGACCTTCTGAGCTCTTGGTGTAATGTCATCACCCGTACCTGATGACTCATTGTTTTCATAATTAGCAGTTTGCTCGAGAACCTTTTCTTCTGACACCTCAATTTCCCAAAGTATGTCATCTTTATTAGCAGAGAGGAAGGAGCTTGGATCCTGGTTCCCACCTACAAATCTCTATTAAATGCCTGGGAACATTAGGTTTTAAGCATGCCCTGAAGGTCGTGGTATTTTCTAATGAAACCAAATGTAGAGATTTTAAAATCCACCACAAGTAGCGCTACTTTACCCCTCAGATTCTCTAAGTGGTCTTTTTTGTCAGCTTAGTGAAAGTAGAGCGGCATGTCTAACCTTTTCTCAATTTTCCGGTTTATATGGTAAATAAATTGGTAACTGGGCCAACAGAAACTTGTGGATAGTTCCCAGTTTTGCTCTCATTCGTCACTCAACAGAAAATCAAGTTTTTGATTGAAAAATGACAGCGTTCCCACATAAAATGTTGTACTGCAGTAACAGAGAATTCACCTTTCACTCCACGCCCCCCTGAAATTCTTCCTTTTGTGTTTAACTTGCTTCACTTATATACCTGATAAATATTTATTGAAGTATTTTGCCACCTGTGAAATTCTTTGTAGGAATTTCAAGAAGATAAAGTGAAAAAAAGAGCCCTAGTGAATAGGGTTTGAGAAGTGCCAAGCTTCCAGTCCAGAGAGGCCAGGACTTGGCACCATTAAGGAGAACAAGAAGAAGAATTCTCTGATGGGGACTCTAATAAATGTAGTCACAAGCTGTAATAAGGAGCAGATGAAAATGGATGTGATATAACAAAATAATTCATAAGGAGAAACGCAGAAGGTTGTCATGCTGAGTGGTTACATGCGGTTGTATGGAGCACTAACAGGGCGATCACTGCGAGCTGAGTGCTGGGGTGTTGTAGCTAGCACAGGGAGTCGACGGGGTTATCTTGGCGGATGTAGACAAGGCTGGGGTTGAAGGGTGCTAAATCTTTCTCCTGAGAGTTCATAATTCAGAGGCGAATGGCAGTGACGGCTCACATAGGTCAACACAGCAAACACAGCAGCTTCACTTCACGGTGTTTGATGGGAGGTTTTCAGGCTCAATGCTTTACTGCTGCTGTTTTGTGGCTTCTTTTTCATACCATATTATCAATATTATCTCACCTTGTGCTTCGTAAATGAACAGTGAAGTGTGTGCATGCACACACGAGTGTTAATGAAATACAGCAAATGAACTGAAATACTCATCAAAAAGGAGCTCTTGCCAAGCAGCTACTGTACCATTAAAAAACCAGCGTCTGAAACTCTGCTCGCATTCCACAAGTACAAAATTTCTTCTGAGGAGCGGCTGAGGGAGCTGGGGCTCTTTAGTTTGCAGAAGAGGAGACTGAGGGGAGACCTCATTCATGTTTATAAATATGGAAAGGGTGAGTGTCACGAGGATGGAGCCAGGCTCTTCTCGGTGACAAACAATGATAGGACAAGGGGTAACGGACACAAACTGGAACACAGGAGGTTCCACTTCAATTGGAGAAGAAACTTCTTCTCAGTGAGGGTGACAGAGCCCTGGCCCAGGCTGCCCAGAGAGGTTGTGGAGTCTCCTTCTCTGCAGACATTCAAAACCCGCCTGGACGCCTTCCTGTGTAACCTCATCTGGGTGTTCCTGCTCCGGCAGGGGGATTGGACTGGGTGAGCTTTGGAGGTCCCTTCCAATCCCTGACGGTCTGGGATTCTGTGATTCTAGGAAGTGCAGTAACTCAGAGAGTTGGCTTAGCGTTGTTCCAGCAACTCGCCAAGCTAAAACGTCATTTACCCGCAACATCAATATGATCTGAGCTTTATACTATCATTTAAACATTTAAACGGCAGCAGATTTACGGCGCAGACTTCAAGATATGGCTGTAACTAATACTGTAGCAAAATCAATAGACAAATGTTTTAGCGAAGGGCAGCTGCCGCTGTTTCCACCGATGTGCGTTTGTGTGCACACCACGGTCACACCAATGTGTGTTAAATTCGGCTCAGAGGAAGGAGTTTTAAGCTTGGGGATTTAAAGCATTCAGACTTCTTCAGACCAAAATCATATCAAGACGTGTGTAGGAGTATCAGTGGCCATGTCTAGAGCCAGTAAAAGTCTGGGG
>NW_010205187.1:15107-16617 GCF_000695765.1 Mesitornis unicolor | reverse complement strand
CTGCTGAAATTGGCCTTTGGGGTTTTCCTTTGAGATGACATTTTAATTGAAGCAGTGAGGCAGCTGTGCACGTGGTGGAAGAAGGAAGGTGACCGCTAACGCTGGAGCCCTGCGGGTTTTGCCACGTTAGTGAGGACGTTTCCATTGGCCTTGGCCTCCAAGCCGAGGAATGATGAAACACTCGGTACCGTTTCATCAGTGCCTGCCGCCTTCAGAGGTTGATTTTAGGCAAGCTATGAGTGGTCGTGGATAGCTGGGATAGCAGCCGTTTGCCTTCGCGTTTCAAGTATTTGCATCCATTGTCATAAGCATTTTGTCACCTCGTAGCATCCTGGATTTAAGAATACGGGTATAGAAACAGGAAGAAAGGTGAAAGCTGAAAGAATGGACTGAGTCTCTGTGGCTTGCGGCAGAAAAAGGTCTGTGTAAATATTGAGCATGAAAATTATAACTTGGAGCATTTACCTCCAGAAGTTACAACGTGCTGAATGCTTTTGATCCACACACCTCACTCGTTAAAGTTACTAAATAAGTTTCTCTTCATGTGTATGCCTTTTGCTCTGCATTTATGGGCTTCGAGTACCGACCTAGAAATAAAGACTTACATTGATTTTTACTTTTACGTTAACATAAGCTCTAGTATTCAGAGCCTGTTCCATGTGAGACAGAGTAACCGTCCAGAAACAGAGTCAGAAATAGAAGTTATTAAGTAAACTTAGGAATTTAAATGTTCTTCCCTCACCCTAACGAAGAATTGCAAGGAACAGATTTTTATATGAAATAGGGGGTGAATTAATTTCATTTGCCTCTCAATGGGAGAGTGTTTGTGCGTGCAGCTCGAGAGGAGCAGGCAGTGCCAGGAAGGCGATTTCAGCTGATGTGCTTTAGTCTGCCTGAGGATGAGCCCATCTACCAAGATATGAATCGGAGGCCCTCTTTTGATAATTGCCAACAGCAGTAAGTGTGTTCACGTGGTGAAGGGATCGTTTGCTGGTGTGGGACGGAAGGGTTAATGAGGAAGCAGTGCCAAAAAACGAAGCCACGTGTTGCCTTCGGAAACGTTTCCGCAATAGCTTGTCATTGTTAGGGTGAGGAAATGCCACGTGCGGCTCCAGACTATTTATACTGCCCAAAATCAATTTTGAAAAATGTAAGCGCTGGCCACAGTGGGGCCCTAGCAAGGATTTGAAATAAACCTCCCAGGAGGAGGATGTAATTATTTTCCCTTAATATCTAAAAGATCAGGTTTAAAGGGAGAAGCATTCATTCGGCACAAGTGCCTCAGTGTGTTTAGTGAATGGAATCACACAGCCTGGAGGCCGGCGCTGCGCTGCCTCACACGACTGCTATCCCGCAGGTTTTTCTGGGATTAAAGGGGGTGCAAATGAGCGCAGAATTGAGCCACGGGGTTTTAAATCCACTTGGGCTGAGAAACCATACGTGGGCATGTGTACACCTAGCTGCACAGACACACAAGGGCTGCCCGTACCCCTGCAGGTGGGGGTTGCTG
>NW_010205187.1:0-15084 GCF_000695765.1 Mesitornis unicolor | reverse complement strand
AAAAATCCTTTTCATCTTACTCACCTCACAGGAGTTACAGCCAGCAGTGGCATTTTTGTCCTCAAAATGTATTGCTGCTTTAAAACCCGGCCAAATGCACTTGGTTTAAGAAAGCTGTGCTGCCCTGGCTCTTTTCATTGCGTTTGTGAGCTCCCCCCTGCCCGCCAGCTTTATCGTGTCCAAATGAGACATCCGCGCACCAGCGTCCTGGAGCAGCACGGGGGGCTGAACAGGAGGAACCCATGAACTCCTTGCGCTGCTGAAAGGTAGCTCCGTGTCTTTCATTTGGGAAAACACACTCTCAGAGGCTGCTATTGGTGAGACGTTCTTCTTTCCAGCTACAGAGCTGAACGCTCGGCATTTGGGTGTGAAAGTCCCAACCAGAGAGGTTCTTTGGCTGCTCTGGATCTCAGGGTTGAAGGTAGAAGGTCAAAGGGAGACTTCCCATTTTAAGAGGTATCGTAGTGTAGTGTCTTATCCCATCCTGATAAGCGCTTCATCTTGCAAAGTAGTGAAAATCTCTTTAAAATGACTTCCATTGTTCTTTGCCATCATTAGTAGAGAACTGGTATCCCCCAGCTCTCAGGAGGATCAGCAAGTGTAGGGTCTGGGTATCTGTGTGACATTATGGCCATGCACAAAGTTAGAGTCGGGATCTGAATTCCAATTTCAAAGATATCCAGGTGACTGCAGTTCAGACACCGTGTTTTACGCTGGGCCCATCTCTGATTTTCACTCAGATATAGCAGGAGCAGAACAAAACAAGCCAGGTCTGTCCGAGAGAGGAGATTTAAAAGCAAAGATGTGAGATCTACAGGAAGAATTGCTGCTATCTCTGGGCCATATTGTGCCATTGATTTTTAGGCTGATCTCTTAACTGATTCGAATTGGGACTTAGACTTAAAAATTGATGATACAGTGTGGCCCTATGTGATGAAGAGTAACGGCTCAGGTTTGCTTGCAGCTCCGGCGATGTAAATCCTGCGTCACTCCACTCCGCTGGAGTTAGGCCACGGGAGCTGGAAGGATTTGGGGTGAGGAAGGGTACAGACCCACAGCACATCAGCTGCTTTCCCCTCAGCTGATCAGATAACACAAGGCAGCTTACGTCTCTGTGAAAGACAGATAAACAGCCTCGTAGTAAGCACATGGTAAAAGCGTGCACACAGGCAGGTACCAGGGCGCAGGCGACGCAGGGTAGGTTCACAGCCTGTGGTAACTTGTTTGTAGGCTGGTTCTCTCTGAATGCAGTGCTGGAGAGCAGGCTGCAGCCCTTCACATCACCCTAATGACTGCTACTCAAAGAATATTTGCAGCCTGTTAAGCTCTTTCAGGGACGGATGAGAAAAAGTCTTCGTTTGGGGGCTATTTTCCGTACCTGTTGAAGTAAGGCCAGGCTGACAGTTCTTACTAGCTGGTGTCTAGCAGGACTTACAGGTAGTGCAGTTGTACCCTGAGATTCCAGAATTCCAATAAGCAGGTCACAGGAATAATTCCAGTGGTGCCTGCTGGCACCGCTGTGGCTAACACTTGTCATTAGTTTTATTATAAATCTACATTTACTAAGAGTTGTAACTTGGATGGGGAACCTGCTCTTTATGATGCGGTTACTCATATAATTATAAACTATTGCTTTTTTAAAAAAAATCCAGTCATTTTTACATGTACAAAATGCCAAAAAAGTGAATGCTTAAGAACAGCCTACAACGTAAGAAAGCTTTTCTATTATTTTTATGCGATCATTTAAAAATCCCATTGTTTGCCAGAATCCCACTCAGACCAACCGTGAAACAAGTTAACACCTCAGGTGCTGGGAAATCATAAACTGCAGGATGGCCCCAAACGTGTGTGCTTGCCAGAAACCCCCAGATCTTGACAAATGCATGGGAACGTACTGTGCTATTGGAGACCCCGAAACCCCCAAACCAGAGGCCTCACTTCTGCCTTCAGACATAACCCTGCAGCTCGATTAACTACATTCTGATTAATGCTGTAACTTGGCCCAGAACATTTTGGGCAAAGGCTGAACCTGTTGGTTAACAGAACTGCACTGAGCTATCACACGAGTCTCAACCCTCTGTTTTTTTGTCTTACAAATCATTGGCCCTGAAATACCTGTTAAAGGCATAAATGGGTAATTTATAGATGAAGGGCCAAATTCACCAGGGCCGGGTCTGGAAGATATAAATAACACTTTCTTGTTTCAGCAGGGCTCGTTGCACTCTGCCTTCCTTTGGTGTTTTCTGATGATGGAAGGAGATTAATTTAATTTGTGGTTGGGTTTTCATACGAGCCTCGCTGTTAGCAGCTGCTGAATCAGTGCATTCCTCTGCTGCTCTGACCATTTGCTGCTTGGCTGTCTAGCACATGTTTTGGGCAGCTGTGGTACTTTCATCCCCCTGCTGCCACCGCCGAGCAGGACGCTGGGCTTTGGGACACGGTGCTGGGAGTTGACATAAGTTCAGGTTGAATTTGTTCTGGAATTTTAGCCTAAATTCGTTCCCTCTGATCAGTGCCACTGAGTGACCGACTGCCAGCCTGCTTCTCCTCATCTAAACATCATAACGCTGCTTGAACACTCGTATATTTGTTTGGATTAATAATAAAGCACCAATTGTTGATCGGGGGAAAAAGTTTCCTCTAGGAATGAAAACTATGTTTGGATTGGGATATATTGGAATATTGATGGAAAAATCCCCTCGACCAGAAAAATTATAATAAACTACACGCTACATTAAACCTTTAAAAAATGAACCTGCTTTCTGTTGCTTCCAAAAAAGCAGATCATAATCCAGCAGTATCTGGTCAATGCTGATGGATAAACGGGCACTGTGCTTAAAACACAGGGGAGCCTTGAGGCAGGAAATGATTTTCATTTATAGGTACTGGTGCTTCATTAGGAAATCATAGCTGTGAACCAGGATTTTACTGGTTCTTGTAATGTACAAATCTGATTACTTTGATTCTGTTCATTGGCGAACTTTTCAACTAGAGGCTTTAGCAATAAATTTGGACAAAACAGAGGCTGTGCAATTTCAAAGCCACTCCAGGAAAAGAAAAAATGCACCTCCGCTGGTGTTTTATATTAAAATTTATATCATCTATCATCCTAATAGATTTCCTCTATGATTTGTCCATCATATCACAAGAACAAAATGCTATCTTTTCTCCTTGATACTGCGCTTTTTAAAAATGCAAGCCCTTTTCTAGTTCTCTCCTTTGAAGTAGCTCATAGCACGAGAGGTCCAGCATCCGGAGCAATTAGACCAAACCATGCAGAAATCCCAATGGAAGCCGGCAGGTAAGGACAGCATTGACTGCTTAAAAACACTTTAAAGAAACCCCAAACAAATCAAAACGTTTTAGAGGACAAGGAGGGTGAACGAATCCTTTTGACATACACAAAAGCGAATAGGATCATTTCTTGCATGTCATGTACTCTGATACTCTTAATTAGTCAAAAAAGTAATATATTGGGATTAATTTTCTGGAACCCATGAAAACCTATCCTTAGAGAGAGAAAATGATTACTGTAATACTTGATTACTATAGATTACTAGAAGAATTGCTGTGCTGCTGGGTGTTAAGGAGCAGCACGGTACATGTGGTTTCAGTGTATGCACGTACATGCATTTATGTGAACCTTTTCTCCAAAAAAGAGACAGATTTTATACCAGGTCATGGTCCTTACCTTCCTGCAAGGAATTAGGTGTAAACTTCTCATTGACTTCAGAAATCAGATTTACGGAGTAATCTTTACAGAGTAATTAATCTGTTGAGGTTCCTTTAAGTATGTTGTATGTAGCACCTTTTCTCAAGCAGTGATCTTGCAAAGCAGCAGGAAATAACTACTAATAACTACTACTAATAACTAATACCAACTAATAATAACTACTGCCGGTCCATAGAGAGAGACACTATTGGGCTGGCCAAAAAGGAATTGCATTTTCATCTGGGTAGATGAAAGGTGATTTTTCATGGGGAACAAAAACAGTACGTTGCTCATTTGGTTCAATTCCCTTTTACCACGTTTCAGGCAACTTCATGGTTCTGTCCTCAAAAAAGTTCTTATGTTTTTTTGGCAAAAAGAAGTTCCAAGGATGATTTGGTGCCCTCATCATCAGTGAAGGTTTTAGCATTCAGGGAGTTTTGTAAAGAACAAAACCAATGGCAGTCTGGTGGTGCCAGCTCTGGTGGATGTGGAAACACAGCCCATCCAAGCTGCAACCATTTTTGACGAGCGACCAAACTTGTGTATGGTCTGGTGTTACCATGGAGAAACACAGCACCTGTGTGGTTCACCAATTCCAGATGCTTCTGTTCAATGGCATCATTGAATTTATCCGGTTGATGACCGTTCACGTCCAAATTGGCAGCAATGAAAACACACCATGCCTTTGAAATGCCACCAGGCTGACAGCAGCACCTTCCTTTGGTGAAGATCTGCTGTTGAAGTGCCTTGAGCTGGCTCATCACGCTTGCTCCACAATCTTTGTCATTCATTGTTGTTGTGGAAGATCCATTTTTCATTGCCTGTTATTGAATGTTTCAAAGCTGGATCATTTTCCTCACGTTTCAAGAGAGGATTGCAGATCAATGCGCTCAGTGAGATGTATTTCTTTGAGCTCATGTGGTACCCAAATATCGAGCTTCCTAACGTGTCCCAAGTTGTTTAAAATGGTTTCCAATGCTCCATTTCAATATGTGAAGATTATCAGCAATCTTTCGTGTCATTAAATGTCGATTGGATTTGATCAGTGCCTTTATTTTATCATTAACAACTTGGGTTTGCCTTCCTGAGCGTGGTGCAGCTTTAACACCGGAATCTCCGGACAGAAACTTAGCAAGCCAGTTCTGACACTGCCGTGGTTTTAAGACACCTTCACCCTACACATCACACAACTTGCACAGAGTTTTGTCCTTTTCTGAAGCAATACAGCAAAATAAGATGAAAATGTTCCTTTTGATTTTCCGTTTTGAAATCAACACCAAATAAGTAAGTAATTGTTAATGAAGTCATGCACCTTTTTTTTTCCTAAAACAAGCTTGAAGTGTCAGCTGTCAAGTTATATCATGAATTTGTGGTTTAAAATTAAGTTAGTTACACTTCGAGACATGTATGTCCAGATCTATGTGAAAAATACTCAGTTACCTTTTGGCCAACCCGATGTCTTTCTGTCAGCTCCAGGAGGAGATGCCTATACAGGGTTTCCAGTTACTTAACTGCATTATGAAGAAAAAAAGTAACATCAGCATCTCCTCAGATTAATTTTGTACCTTAAAAACTGCTCTGTTTGTCATGGATGAAGAGGAAGCTGCCCACTGAAGTCTATTTTGTGGCATAAACCCAGATACAGCACTTAAGAACCTTAGTAAAATGCCTGAAGATCCTAAATTGCATATGAATAGCTCAGCTGAGGACAACCCATGCGATGAGACTCTATCCCCACTGAACCTTTTGCTTGTATCTGACAGAGGCGGCAGAGCTGTGTATGTCCCGGTCGCTATTTTAGAGGGATACAGATGTTAGTGGTGGTGTAAGTGCCTCGTGCAGCCTGTCTCCATCATGTTCTCTTTAGCCCCGCTATGTTGGTATTCGTTATCTTGGATGGGAACAGTAATTATGTTTTAATGAAATGTTCAAAGCAATGTGCCAACCAGACTGGCACCGTTTGTCAGACCACATAGTTATACCTTACACTTTGTGTACTTGCACATAATTCAGAACAGTGTCTTTATTTTATATTCCTGTGTGTGTGCTTTATTTTTAAAGCAGAAGCAAAATAAAGCAGTGAGAGCTATAAGAATGATTCGACCTCTCGTGAAAGGTTTCTCAGTGCTGCTGCTGACCTTCTCAGTCTGTTCCGCTTTGCTTTGGTATGTTTAACTGCCCCGGGAGGTCATTATCAGACAGTGGTGACTGTTTTGTCAGGTCTTATTGTTTAATTAGATCACAGTTTATGTCAAAATTTCAAAATTCTTTTGGCGCATGCCAAAATTTTCACAGTTTTTAGTTTTTAAGTTGAAATATTTCTCAAACAATAAGCAGCAGCTACGAGGGAGTAGACAAATTTATTTAATATTTACAGTGTGCACTTAAAAAATCTGTGCCTTGGGTTAAATTCATTGAAATGTGACATCTTATTTTCAAGAGTATCCTATGGGTAATCCCTTGAAACTTGTATTGACATTAATAATAAGCCTTAAGAAATAGGCCTGCCGAGGCTCACATTATCTGTAGGAAAGCTAATTTCTTCTACTGATCTTGCCTCCGTTCATCTGAAATGGTAGAAGATTGTGTAAACAAACCCTCATCTACAGAATTAGAAAATGATGTTTTTGATATGCCTTTCCTGCCCTTGAAATTACATGCCTGGAGTATGCAATCTGTGATGCACCATGTTCCGCTAATGGTAAGATAATTGGTACAAATTTCTGGGCTAGAGGTAAATGCCAAACTGCCGTACCACAAATTTGTTGCTTGGATGATCTACTTGTTCCTGAGTAAGGCAACCTACCTATCTTTCTCTTAGCTGTATTTAATTAGAACCTATTACAGAAATTAGTGGGAAAAGAGGTATATTACTCATTCCTCAGCATTCTGTTCAAGAATAAATTTTTAGTTGTCATATTCTTATTCATCTTGAGCAGAGCCAAATCAATTAGTGCCTTTGGAAAGATGCAGTGCCCAAACTGAGCCAAGAGCGATGATGTTCAAAGGATCAAAACATGAAATGACCTCATGCAGGTCCTGTGTTCTGGAAAATGTGGCTGCTTCTTCCAGCTTTCTCATATGGCCTGATAAAGTCTATTATCTCTTTCAAGATACTTGGTATTTCTTAGCAAAATAAACCCCAGAGCCCCAAATCTCCCTCATAATAAGCTGTTAGTAAGGCTGTTCTGTGTCCTGATGCTTCCATGTCAGAGACAGAAGTCATACAAGCTTTGGAGGGCAGTTTATTTCTCTAAAGCTGTTGCCCTTAGGTATCTCAGTATCACTGTTCTCCAAGCATCTCTGTCGAATATTTGTGGTGAATCACAGAATCCCAGAGTGTGAGGAGCTGGAAGGGCCCTGCAAAGCTCCCCCCATGCAACCCCTGCCAGAGCAGCATCACCAGAGCAGTCACACAGGAACACGGCCAGGGCTTTGGGTGTCTCCACACAAGGAGACTCCACAACCTCTCTGGGCAGCCTGGGCCATGCTCCAGAACCCTCACACTCACAAAGTTTGGCCTCATCTTCAGCTTGAACCTCCTGTGCTCCAGCTTGGGACCATTGCCCCTTGTCCTGGCATTGGCCATCCCAGAGCAGAGCCTGGCTCCTTCCTCCTGACACTGCCCTTTCCCAATGGATCCCCAGGAATGAGGGCACCCCTCAGTCTCCTCTGCTCCAAGCTCCAGAGCCCCAGCTCCCTCAGCCGCTCCTCAGCAGGAGATGCTCCACTCCCTGCAGCATCTCATCTCTGTGGCCCTGCTGGACTCTTTCAAGCAGTTCCTGTCCTTGTGGAGCTGAGGGCCCAGCACTGGACACAAGATTGCAGCTGTGGTGTGAGCAGGGCAGAGCAGAGGGGCAGGAGAACCTCTCTGCCCTACAACCACCCCTTCTCATCCACCACTGTCATGGACGGCTGTGAGCACACTGGATGACAGTGCCCAGGCGTTTGATAGAGCAATCACTGTCATGGTCCCTCCGTGTGTAACGGATCCTAGACAACAGCAAAAGGGAAGGTGTGTGAGGGAAGGACTGATTACTGCTGCAGCTGGAACTAAAGCCCATATGTAGGGCAGGTATAAAATGAGGCTGCCCTAAGCAAGCTGGAGCTGCTCTGGGGAAGAATTGGCTTGAGAACCTTGATGTCTCCTGTCTTGTCTTCCCGGAAAGGAAAATGGCAAAAAGTAGTGACTCTTACACCACGGAGAAGCCCAAAGGTGACCCTATGCTGGCCTGTGCTTTAGGATGGGGTTTGATGTTTTCAGCACCTGTGAAAGCTGAGAGCCCTCATCGTGAAGGCAGCAAAGCAAACAGGGCCAAGTACGGTCATGAGGGGATGCTGTGCAAAACAGGGAACTGGAAACATCTTGTAGTTATCTTAATAAGGCACACTCTCAATCGCAGACCAGACCTAAACCTACCTGAGGCCCAAAGTGAGGATCAGCCCGGGTGTGAAGTCGGCTCCTTTTCCCCTGCTGTCTTTGGCCAGTTCAAGGGGCACATGGGCAAGCCAAACCTCCCCTGCAAGCAGCCAGGGTTCAGTCACTGGCTCGTGCTCAAGACGCGTGCACGTCACTGCTTTGGTGGCAAATTGCACCCAAATATCTGCCCGCTGTGCCTAATGCTGCCCTGCTTCATCAGAAATGGTCTGATTTCTGGCCTGGCGCTAGGCCTAGCGTCTCCACACGGTCACGTACAGGCCCCCTGGCACATGTAACCTTGCCCACGCTGGAGAAATGTTGAACCCTCTGCTGTCTGGATAGAGACTTGCAGATAAAGATGTTTTATCAGCAGTCCCTGTGGGTCTGCATCCAGCATTTTGTCAGTCTGACCATTGATCATTAGCCCTTCTCTGTTAGCTGACACCCAGTGGTAGCTTTTCATAACTGATCCAGTCACAGGCCTTTTCTCAGGTACATTTCTAAGAGGTGTATCCTTTCACCAACGTTTTGTGGTTTTCAGCGTGTGCTCTTATTGACAACATTCCCTAATGGCCCAGTTTCTCTGCGGCATGTAAAAGCCATGCCAGAAGGTATCCTCAGTTTACTGTGTTGACTTGTAGAGGCTGGAGAGAAAGCAGAGAGAAGCCTTTCACCCTCGTAGCTCTCTAGAGAAGATCATCATGTTAGCTCTGCATAGCTGGGGACAGGGCCAGCTCTCTGAGGATAAGCATGCCCCGTGCTTTCCCATGCCTCAAAGCGTGAGGAGAAACAGATCCACTCTGTATGTGAAAGGGTATTGAAAAAGAGACATTCAGGAGCGTGAGCTGTTTCTGCAGGATCTTTGCTATAGTTTGTAATATTAGTATCTCATTTACAGAGGGAAGGATAGTGCCCTTCAACACCACGTCTTGTAGGGTTGGGAGGACATTTAGCCCAACTTCGAGCTCAGCTCTTGGCTCATAAAGAGCTGTGTTTCACATCTGATTAATCTGCTTTTTTATTCTCCTTCTAGACTGTTCTGCTGAACTCATATTAAGGTTTTTCTCTTTCTGCTATTACTACATTACAAATGTTATGTGAGGGATAAGTATGAATATTTTGTGTAACATAAGGCAATCTCTGCCCTGAGGTGCTGGCAGTGTAATGCGGAGACAGCTACTGTGAGGAATCGGATGTTTTTTAGATAAAACCAAATGTGGTTAATAAGGCATCTTGCTCAATTTTTGAAAAAATTAAATTGCCAAATTTATTTTGACAGAGTTTTAAAAATAAAATTGATAACGTGATGCTACATGATGATATTTATACTCAGAATCAATATGTATAGAAGTATGTTTCAGGGTGAGTTTATGAGGCTGCAACTACTCTGTAGCAGATACTACAGTGCCACATGGCTGCCACGCTGATTTCTCTCCTAAAGAGCAGCGTTGACAAGAAAACTGATGGCGTTTGTGGTATTAAAAGAGCATATTATGTACAGATATTTGTAAACAAAGCATGCTATTAAATTGTTCCTTAGTATTTTTTCAATTATTAAATACCTCTCAAGTAGCATTCACTGTCAGAACTTTAGTGCTAAAATGCTGTATTGGGTAGGAGCGACGTGCAGTTATCATCATAGCTGTCTGTAAGCTCTCTTCAGAGGATTGGCTCATTGCAGCCATCCCCACCAGCAACTGATTCCTTGAATATTTGAATTCATTGGGTCTGCCACTCGACCTCTCATCGCCCAGTGCCTTTTCTAGGCACTAATAACACCTTCCCAAAGTGTTATTATGACGTTCCAGACCTGCTTGATATTTCAAGCCTTCCCAAAAAGTCGTGTTTTAAGCTTGTTTTCACTGTAATCAGAAAGGGGCTGTGTTTCAGGGCCAGGCATTAGCCTAGTGGCTTGCTGATGTGAATGTGCCCGCAGTGCTCATGGCAGAGCAATGGCACATCACAGCACTGGTTTTACCAACTCCTAATATTCTGTGATTCTGTGTCTGCTACCGTGCCCACTTCTATGCACAACAAATGGTTTTCTGACAGAGTTCAGTGGGAGGCACTGCCTTGGGTAGAAGCAAGGTGCAACCAAACCTGGAGGATCTCCAGGGCCTCCACATGGGCAGCTGCTCACCCCCATATGGCACAGAAAGCTCTGCTGAATCTGAGCTTTTGGGCCTGCACCTGGATTGATAAAGGACCTCCTTGGTTGATTCTAAAGTGTGCTGTGATATATGGTGTGTATACACATCTCCAGCAAGTAAGAGGCTATTTAAGCCGATGGTAAGTGGGTAGAAAAGGCGCTGTACCATCTTCCTCTCTAACTTGGAGCCTCATGAGGTTTTGTTCTTTTCTGCCTAGATAGTGGGTTGGTGATGGAGCAGTTGTCTTTGAAATATATAAACAAGATTCTCTCCTATTTAATTTTCAACAACAATGTCAATATGTTCTTGAAGTTTATTTATGTAGTCAATGACGGCCTTCTGTGCTGTCTGTCCCTTCAGTTCTTATCTGTTCCACCTTTTCTGTACGTGCTCTCTTGGCTCTGTGTAATCTGCAAACCTTAGTCATTTCTGTAGCTTTATGTGTTATGGGCAGTGGGTTTGAATTAGGTACGTAGCCCACACAAAACTCATTCTGCTGATGAAACATATTCTTAAAGCCTTGACTTTGATGTCACTATTAATCAGCACTTGGCTTTCAGTTAGATGTCTAGTTCTCAAATGCGGGGATCACAACAGGCTTGTTGAGGACCATTTGAATGGCTCCAGGCTATTCTTTGAGACTGTACTGGGATGGAGCCAGTGAGCAAACACGTTTTGTTAGCAAAATGAGGAGCTGTTAATTTTCCTGTAACAGGTTAGGAATTTAGTGCAGCCTGTTTGCATCATCATGAATCACCAGTGCAATATCTAAGATATGCTTATGGGTGTTATTACTGTAGGATCTGTACAGCTACTGAATGAATAATCGACCTCATTAATGTTTATAGATTTGGAAAGGGCGAGTGTCAGGAGGAAGGAGCCAGGCTCTGCTCTGGGATGGCCAATGCCAGGACAAGGGGCAATGGTCCCAAGCTGGAGCACAGGAGGTTCAAGCTGAAGATGAGGCCAAAGTTTGTGAGTGTGAGGGTTCTGGAGCATGGCCCAGGCTGCCCAGAGAGGTTGTGGAGTCTCCTTGTGTGGAGACACCCAAAGCCCTGGCCGTGTTCCTGTGTGACTGCTCTGGTGATCCTGCTCTGGCAGGGGTTGCACTGGGGGAGCTTTGCTGGGCCCTTCCAACTCCTCACATTCTGGGATTCTGTGAATAAGCCCAGGCTTTATTATACTGAATAGAGACAGTGACATGGGAAGTTTGGAAAAGCTGTTGACAACACTGTCAGTGGGTGACTGTTCCAGTTGTGAACCCCAGACACAGTATCTTTGGGTGGTATTGCAGGTCTCTCAAATTCTGTGCATAGAGGTATATCTCTCAGAAGGGTACATTCAGACTCTGCTCCTGTTAATGCAGAGGGACTGAGAATCAAGTTTCCTGTCCCAGAGGTGAGAGCTCTGACAGCTGAGCTGTAGGAGTGTTTGCTCTGCTCCTTCTCTTGCTCATTGACCTTTCCAGGAGAAGGGATTCCAGCACAGGGTGAAGAAGGGAGTTGCCTCCCCTTCAGCATAACTTGTGGTGTGGTGGTTACAGGAAAGATGAGTACAAGGGAATGCTCAGTACCTCCTGAGGGAGACTTAGAAGAGAACCTGGGTAGGGCTTTATTAGTTGTCCTAAGTGAAAAAAGGGAGAAATTACTTCCTGTACTAATTGCAAGTGTCTGGTGTTTGGATCTTATCAGGAATCCTGGTTAGAAATAGGAGTCTTCATGCATCTTAATACAGTGCTTCAGTAGCGGTTATGGTTGTTCTAAGTTACATCTTATGTCCCACAGCTAGCTTGTTTCAGCCACTTTGGAGCATAGAGAGGCTCACAGCTCTCTCCACCTTGACACATGGGTATGCCTCTTACCTTAACTATCTGGAATTTCATAGTTTGCAGGAGACTGGGTTCTTGCAATTGGGATAGGAAGTGTTGCCCTGAAGACTTAAAGACTCTGACATAAATTATAAAATCACAGTTGTTAAATGGAAATTGCAGAAATCCGGAGGAGTTAATGTCGTGTTTCTCTCATGGAAGGCTGAGCGAGGTTAGCATGTCAATACTTCATGCTTGCAGCTCAGTTGTTAGCACGTTGCAAAGCTCCGCGAGGCATGGGGTTGCGAAGCCCTGTTGGAACCAGCTTTTGGGTCATTGGCATCAGATAAGCCCCACAGGCCGACGTGCACCATGTACCTCACGTGCTGGCAAACCAGAAAAAGATGACTTTTTGAGGGGTTGTTTGGTTTTTTTGTTTGGTTGGTTTGGTTTTCTCTTAGCTTACAGTTTCTTTCACTTTCCATTTAGTTGCTTTTCTTTATTTACTTCTCTCTTCTGGCCTCTTGGAATGTGAGCTACTCTCATTTGGACTTGAAATCTGTGCGTCGTATTCAGAGGCACTATGGAAGTTGTACATTACTAAGTAGTAAGTAACTAAGGGAGTCTCAAGGGGGTCTGAACTGGTGTGATGTGCACAGTAAGGGGTCTGAAAGAAGAGGTGAGCTTACCCCAATTTAGGCTTCCTCCAGGCTCAATTAGCATGCTTCAATTTACTCAGACTCCCCTCGGTTGTTGGCCCAGCATCTTCTCGTAAGTCAACTGCTATTTCACACTCTAGAAATAAAACCCAGTAGAAGCACGGGATTTTGAATGTAATCAGACTTATTATCTGGTTTGATCATTATTTTGTAGAGATTTGATTGCTATTTATGATCTGTAATAGAGGTCATTATTTTATTACATGCTTTTTGGGTATGATTAAGTCACTTAAATGAAGGCTTTCTTTCAGTTTAAGTTAGTAAGAATAAAATACTTCTGATTTCTTGTAAATAAATCTGAATTGCCACAAATCTGCACGTATTGTACTGTGAAAGCTTTTTTTGTTAGAATATACAGATACAAATAGATTAATAAAGTACAGAACTTTGTGCAAGCTAAAAATGTTATTTTTATAGAAAAGTTATTTTTGGTTTTAAATTTTATGCGTATCATCTCCAATGCTGTGGTTCCATCATTCATGCAACAGGCTTTGAGGGTGGAAGATGTAGTTCCTTATTAGCTATGCAGCCCTTAACAGGAAATGGAGAGCAGTGTTACTCCACAATTGTGTTTTAAGAGTAAATTTAACATTGTTAACATTTACTTTGCTAAACGTTCTTCGGTGAGTGAGGTGTGCCATTGTTTGACTGCGTTGCAGCTCTGGGAATTAGATTTTATTCCCAAGTGTGGTTCCCTCAGATGTTCCTCCTCAGGTTTTTTAAGGGCCTGCAGTGGACTCTAGCAAGACTTCAATGCTGCTGAGGGAAACGGAGCTAAGTCAGTGTTACTCAGTCTGGAGTGAGCCTGTAGAAATGCCTGGTAGAGATATTTGCCACTCATCTCGTTAAATTGAGGGCCTGGAAGGAAAAGAAGAAGGAGTAGGTAGTGAATGAGGTGAGCAAGAGATGCGTACGTCTTGAGAGATCACATAAAGCTGAAATGCCATGTGAGGGGCATTGCTGGAACTAAAGCAAGCAGGAGAATTGGGATGAGAGGATCTAGTCCTGAATGGAGAGACTCTGGACCTGAGAAGAGGTTACCTTGGTTAGCGATAGGCGTTGTGCTGGATAGCTTGGTGTCTTCATGCACTGCTAACACGTGGTGTGACCAGTCTGTCTGACCCAGAACTTCACCCTACATCTGTGCTATGGCTGCTCGAAAGCAGTTTGGCAACAGAAGTATACAAATGATGGGACTCTTGGCCAAACTGCTTTGTGGCCAACTCTCTATAACACTTAGACCCTTGCAACCCCTGTGTGGACCAGGGACTCCAAAACACAGTCTGCAGAAATAGCTTTCTCACCCACACCTCTGAAGTTGTCCCAGTTCCTTTGTCCATCAAGCCAACATAATTTCTCTGTGCTTATTTACATAAATATTTTGCACCATTTATATGATTTTTTTCTCAAATAAAATACTCTGTGTGGATGCCCATTACATGTGAAGCATGCAGGCCAAGCACAGCTGCACTCCTGATAATACAAATGTTCACCTGCACAGCAGGCAAAAATTTAATGAGATTAGGGAAGATCAGTGAAATGCAAATTACATCTAGCAACAAACAAACAAAAATACCCACAACATCCTGCAGAACCTTTCAGAGTGCGAGGCCAGTTCGGCAGCAGCAAGCCCAAGTGCACTGTGTACCTCGAAGAACCATGAAATACCGCATGGAGCACGTTCACCACTGTCTTCATCCTGTGCAGTGCTCCTGTTTGCCAACTCAGAGTTATGTTGAAGGCGATTCAGCAACATCCTGGCTTTCAGACACAGCTCAGTCGCACCCCATCTAGTGTTTGGACATCTTTAGCTTCCCACTCAATGGCAAAAAGACTCATTTCTTAGAGGCTGCAGCTAGCGTATAACTTTGTGAGCCATAGCAGAGGCATGAAGGCTCACCAGACATTGCCAGAAGGGGTGAGAAGCAGAATAAGGGGAAAGATCATAGTGCTTTTTTGTGCTGAAAGCAGTTTTGGCAAGCTCTGTTTCTGACTTGTCAACCCTTGTGATCTTGTTTGTTATGCTGATGAAAAAATAGGGATCGTTTTCCCACGGCAGAAAGAGAAATTGTCCTGTCTGGTTGTTGTCCCGATTTGAGGTAAATAGAACTTGTTTTCTATGAACACTGCTGTGGCAGTTTTGAACTCTAGGAATGCAGAGAGAGGCAGCAGGAGACCAAGAACAAGAGTTTGCCAGCTGCCACCTGAGTACTGGAGGTTCGTACCATTGTATTTAATGGATGTAGTTTGAGTAATGGATATATCATTGTTTATAT